>NC_140453.1:29142326-29302326 GCF_963576455.1 Neolamprologus multifasciatus | reverse complement strand
CTCGTTTTTAGCCTTAATGTTCACATTTGAAATGAAATGTTTGTCTCAGAGACTGTAGAAAAAGATGCTCACATGTCGAATCTTCCTTCCACACCAAAATATGGCAGAAGCCTTTCTGATATGTTATATTTCATTTATATTGTATTTCAATAGAGACAAATCATTTATAGGAAATGAACAGTTTATTAATCAAATCATAGAATTTTATTAATAAACTCATTGATGATTAGACGCTGATGAAGCAGGTGCAGCAGGTGGAGCAGGGGGAGATGTGGAGCTTTATCTAAGCAGGATAAGATGGAGCAGAATGAGGGGCAAGAAGATGATTCAACCAGAGTGATGATGGCATTAAATCTGACAGTGTGTGAAATCCATGTAATGAAACCAGACTAAGACACGTGACTGAATACAGACTTTTGTTAAACTTACACACAGGCCTCATTTTGAAAGTTTTATCGTCATATTTCTGTAGTATTATTTACTTTTACTGGGTTCACTGTATTGCTTTAAAGTCAAGGAGTGTTTTATCTTTTTAAAACAAAAGTTTTTGGGTGTTTTTTGTTTCTAAAGTTGACGTGGAGTCTTCTGGTTTTCCTCACAGTTACTCTAAAGCGACAGCCAGAGGGCAAAACTCACTGTGAAGTGGTTAAAACAATTACTAATACACTTATCATTAGAAACATAACACTGCAGGTCTAAAGAGTCCCAGCTCACTACACTGATTGTGTTACTGTGCCAAACCAAACTCCTCAGAACAACTGCTGTAGGTCAGGGAGCAACGACTTTCCTGTGCTGCCGGGGAAGCTCTCTGCCAGCTTAATGTTTAATAAATAGATTTATTGTTTCTGGGAATTATTTTATTTGAAGGTGGCTTTTTTTATTGCCTGGCCTTTTAGTGGCTCTCTACACTGGAACCCAGTAATCAGAGCTTGATCCCTGCTCTTCCACATCTCTAAAGAAACGTAGCTGCTTGTTCACTCTCCATCATTCTTCAGCCTCAAAGAAACGTCTTTGTACACCAGCACTGTGAATAAAACCCCTGAACTCTGTGTTTGAGGTTCAGTTCATCTCAGCTGCAAAACCAAGCCAGTAATGTTGCAGGTCTTATGGCTGAAGAGTTCAATCTCAGAACTGGCTTCTGATGGCTTCTTTTTAAATCGTTGGTGTTTTCTTCTGCAATTCAGATTTACTCACAGATTTGTGAGCGTGAGCTTTTTAGACTCCAGTGCAGCTCATGTGGTCAGAGTGACATCTAAGCCTAAATAAGCTGCGGTCGCTCACAGGAGGCGCAGATGTAGTCAGAAAATCCTCACTTCATTGTGTGCTTGACCTTTCTTGACCTGTGATGTTAGCTCATGCAAACAAAACTCTGGAAGCTGGATAAATGTGGTCAGCTCTGCGTTTGCTGTGCAGCTGCCCGGCTGCTGGCCTTTCGTTTTACATCACAGATGTTGCAATTGCTGACGTCCATCAGAGGAAATCTCTGCTCAGGTTCCCGCTCCTGCTTCTGATTGGACCGAGCGGGTATTCTGGGAAACGCAAACCTCCCACGGTGCTTCTCCATCTCAGCAGCTCACCGCTAATGTGCAGCATGAAGATGCAAAGCGAACCACAACAGGCCAGCAGCTCTTCCAGTGTGGCCGTGGAGCCCAGACGCTCAACAGACATGCTGGAAAGACCAGTTTTGACTGGCACTGAGTCGAAGCTCTAAATCTAGAACAGACGTGAAGATTTATCTGTCAATGCTTTATTTGACATCTAATTACAGGCTGCTACAATGCGCTGTCTTATTTTAAGGCGGACTGACGGAAACCTCGGGTTTCTGCTGATCTTTAAACTGGAGCTGCTTTCTGTGAAACGCTGCACGCTGTTTTTGATCCTGTTTTATTGGTGCAATCCGGACTTTACTGTGGAGGACAACAGCAATAAGATGAACTCTACTCTGCTAAATATTTCTCTTTATAAGCTACAGCAGCGGTCTCCAACCTTTTTTGCGCCACGGACCGGTTTATGCCCGACAATATTTTCATGGACCGGCCTTTAAGGTGTCGCGGATAAATACAACAAAATAAAACTAGTACTGGTACTGAAAAAAAGAAGAGAAAAGACCCAGGAAAACCGAGTAAACGATAAAAACGATAACAAAATAACGCTGAAAACCGATAAAAACCCTGAAAACTATACATTTCACACCTGAGCCTCAACTCTCGCGGCCCGGTACCAAACGACTCACGGACCGGTACCGGTCCGAGGCCCGGGGGTTGGGGACCGCTGAGCTACAGAACCCAGTTTCTTATAGGGCACCTTGGAAATAAAGCTTCACGTGATGATCATGAATTCATGTTGCTACAGGAGGCAGTTTTTGTGTGTTTTGATCCAGCCTCCCTGCCGTCTAACAGCTGAGGTCTCCAGGAGGGTCTGTCCTTTTCAGAGGTCATGGTGCAGCTCGTTAAAGCTGACCTTTGACATCCAAGTGTCTGCTCACTGTGGTGATAAGTTCTCACAGTGTGAGGTGTCACATCTTCACACCTGCCACACTTCAGGCTGTGAAAGATCTGACCTGCCAGACCTGCAGCTGCAGAGCATCAAACCCTCAAACCTTCACCTCACCAGGGCACCATACTGAGGAACGCCCCGATATCAGATCAGTTTTCCACTTTTCCAGTTTTTAAATGAGCTTCGGTGCAGATAAGTCACTGACATATCTGCATCATGTTCACAGATGGTGCTTTTTTGCGTGATATAGCTTTAACCTGTGTGGATCTCAGACCCTGAAATAAGATGAAATAATAAAATGTTTCTATGCTTTATTGTGAATCAAACATGGCTCTATGAGATTTGAAAATCATTGGATTGTGTTTCTCTTTACAGTTTGCAGAGCTCCGACTCCTTATACCATCTTTACCTTCTTATCAGCATCTTTATCACAGAGTTTTATTGTGTTTCTTTTTTATGTGAATTTATACTCTTGTGCTTTTCTCGTCTTACTGACCAATCAAAGTGCTACAGACTACAGCCCGGAAGCACTTTGTCTGCTTTTCCTCCACGACCAGTATAGAACCAGTTAACCTGCCACGCATGTGGGAGCAGATGGAGTCCCCAGAGGAAACCTACGTAGGCACAGGGGGAACGGGGCCCCACCCAGTTTTTGAACTGGGAACGTTGTGAGGTCACAGTGTTACCACAGCACCATCATGCTGCCCTAACATGTGATTTTATGCTATTGTTTTCTTCGTGCCTCATTTCGGACTCTTATGATGTTTAAATGCTGTGGTAACTTTTTTCTCCAGTAATGTTTTTTCTTCTCTTTTGTTTGCTAATGTCAGTATTTGTTCCAACATTAGTTGTGTTTGCTAAACTCAGTGACCGGTCTTTATGCAAACTTTAGCATTTAAGTTCGTTTCATTGCTTTTCTTACACTTCTTTTCTTATGCTAACTGACGTTTTGTGCTTTTATTAAATTAGGATTCACTAGTTTTTCATGCTAACGTTTATATAACATTTTCTGCCATTATTTCTATTAATCTTGTTGTGCACATTATTGGTTATGATTATGTCATTTCTTTACTGCTAGACTTTAAAGTTAGACTTAGATTAGACCTTGTTTCTTATTTTAACCTTAGATGCATATTGGGACACTTTTGTGATTAAAAATTGTGCTGATGGTTTTGTTTATATTCAGCTTCTCTCGTCCTCTGGAGCAAACCTTCATTTTGTCTCTAAGCTGGGCTGAAGTGATGTTTCTATTTAACAGGATTTAATACATTTAACAAACCTTAAAAGTAAAGATGGAAAAGCAGAACATTGGAGAGAGAAGCAGATTCATCTGTTCCCACTGGAAGTTACTCCCATGTTACTACTACTCTACCTCTACTGCTGCCATCGCCAGCGCTGCTCAGTCAGTAAAAACATGAATGATGACTAAACCTGGGCTGAATAAAATAATCTGCTCTTCATTCATGCTGTTAGCTCCCACACCGTTACCATGGCAATCAGCATCTCCCAGCCTGGTTGGTGAATAACAATGAGTCCACACAGAACAGCATATACACAGAAGCTGCTGTTTGTACAGCACAACGTATGCAGAGGAGTTTGCAGCAACAAAGCAAAAGATCAAATATGTGCTTAAATATCAGTGAAAGCTGTAACCGACATTTGTGCGCACAGGAAGCACTTGTAATGCACACAGTGATGAAGGGCGAGCCGTGACAGAGAGGAAAGCAGCAGCAGGTTGGAGCTGCCGATGGTTGTAGGCAGCTCTGTGGGTGAAGATGCTGAATGTGGGTGACGGTTTCTGTATTACTAACCACAGAGGAAGAGGAGCTGGCACGCAGCGTCGACATGTAAGATGAACACAAGAAGATAAGCTGCATATTTAATCTCCACCTGATGGATTCTTTTGATTGCAGGTTTATTTTGGATTGTTTTAAAATGTATTTTTAATGCTCAAAAAAGTGTGATATAGCTGTTACATGCAGGAACAGTTTCAATCAAGGATTGTGGAATAAAACTGTGAAAGTTTTTTTTTTAAGGTGACTTTTTACATTGATAAAGCTGATAAAGGCTGTAACCACTCTTACAATTGGTAACTGATTTGTGCAGCTGATGTTGCAGGTTCAGTGATGCTAAAACATACAACTGAGTGTCACCTGCATATCTGTAGATATTGTCCCACAGAAGGAAAAATAACAAACATCCCTTCTGATTTCTAAAGCTTGTCCTGAGTGTGGCGGTAAAGGAAAGACCATTAAAAGTCTAACAGGTAAACCCAGACATCGTCTGCAGGGATACACAGCTGCACCGTGCGGTCGGAGTTTCACTTCCTGCTGTGGTCGGCGTGTCGGGCGACTGAGGCAAAATCAGATGAGGGAGTGGAGCGAGCAACACAGAGCAGCAGAGTGACGTGTTAGCGCGTTCACTTCCATTCTGTGGTCCAGTTTACAGTGTGGGAGGTCAGAGGTCGGGTTTTCCTGCTCACTTGTCATTAGTGTGGTGATGTCAGAGCCAGTGAACAGTTGTGTTCACACCATCCAGACGCCATCAGCAGAAGAAAAACACCACGGCTGAGTGTGATTACAGTTCGATCCCAGCTATGATCTCTGTCAACTTTCCTCCCAAAAACATCCAAACACACCACGTGTGACGGCACGCTGTGATGCACCAGGTTACAACTCTTACTCTGACATCATCACTGTGCAGGGTTACTCTTGTAAAGGAGGATATTTAGCACAAAATGTGATGAATAACTAAACCTAACCACATGGTTTTAGTGACTAAACCTAACCAGTGCACAGTGCAAATGAAATGACTCATTATTTGGGGAAAAAAACAAAACACAAAAATCCAAACGGGTACTCGTCACAGCCATCTGTGTGGAAAACCTGCAACGTACACCTCTGCTAGCCATTCATCTCCAAACAGACCTTGTAGGAGTCTAAAACAGGACTTTTAACAAACGTTGCTGATATTATCACATTTGTTGCACTTTTATGTACCTGTATGAAACCCCAGAGATGCAACTTTCATGCACCAACAGCATGATGAGGATCTACACAATATTAAGCAGGAGGTTTTTTGTTGAGGCAGAAGTAAGTGTGTGCATCCAGGATGTGCATCTATAGGTCCTGAATATGAATAATTACTCTTTTTATAACTCCAGTCAAGACCAATGATGCAGCCTGCTGCTGACAGCCTGTCTGCTCCCACAGACTTCCTGTGATGTTAGTGAGCTTAAGCAGTTTTGATCCTGATAGATTTTTGTTGAAATTAAAATGAGATTTAAACAAGTTTGTGTTAATGCGCAGCAGTCTGAAGTAAACAAACAAACAGCTTCATAAATAACAGCAGGCAGACCTAAGCATGTGTGTCTTTGTGTGTGTGTGCGCGCGTGTGTGTGAGCATTGTTGTAACTGGAAGTCACATGACTCTGCAGAGAAATCCCCGCTTCCTGTTGCTCTGTCCTTATATGGTCGCAGCTTGTCTGACTGACAGCGTCACGCTCTCCACCAAACCACCGCCTGCCCATTCTCTTCCCCGTCCCTGCACAGAGTCAGTGTACATAGAATATAACAGCACATTGTCACCTGACCTGTTTTTCTAATGCTGATTACAGTAGAACTTAATCAGACTTTCTATCACATGTTATAAACTCTCTCTAACTCTTTTCAGAACCAGTCAGTAGAGACTGATAACGTTTAACTCTTATTTCCCAGGAGAGAGACTTTGATGGATTCAGACCATAAAGCTTTAAAACACATTTCTGTGAAGTGACTTTGTGTTTCTTTGTATTTCACAGGTGATCCAGGATCAAAGTAACCACCAAATAACTTTGTCTCCTGCCACCTTCCTCTCGTTCCGGTTCTAAACGACCCCCAAATAAAGATTTTATATTACTTGGCATATTTTATAATATTGCTCATGCATCGATCCCCTGATCAAGTATTTTTAAACATTCAAATTATTTCACAAATTCAGTTGGTAAATCATGCAAACCCGTGAGGTCAACCTGGACAGCATTCGGCTAATTGGATCAGGGACAGATGGAAGGATCCATCCGTCCATCCTTCACTTACCCACTTCAGGCTTGCAGGGGGGAGGAGTAAGTGGCAGAGTACCCCTTGGACAGATCGTCAGTCTCTTTAACACAGAGAAACCAACAACAATATGCATTCACTTTCACAATTTAGAGTCACTAATTAGTGTCGCCCTTCACAGAGAGCTGACACGGGCAAACATGCAAACCCAGGCCAGCTAATTTGAACCAAGCACGGTGCCACTGTGCTGCCCTTGGAAGTATTTAGATTTTCTTTTAAGAATCAAAATGCACCATTGCTATTTTAGTTATAGCCCGAAGTGACCATATTTGGAGTGCTAATGCCAGTAACAGTAACAGAACTCAGGCAGTTTGTGTGCTAAGTAGAATAATAAAATATTAGACCTTCATGCATCAGCTGGAGTGAAGCCTTTTCGGGTTGGTAATATTTGTCAGATGACTCCTTATAAATACTCCAAACAGCAGACAGCTAGATGTGTTTGTCTTGATCAAAGAGGCCCAATAATAATGCAAACTTTAAATCCTATGAAATAATTCTACCAGGTGAGCTATAAAATAAATACACAAAGAGATGCTAACGACACTTTCCGTACTAGCCTGTAAACATTTCAAGCTGATGTTTCAGCTGTGGACGTTGGCTCAGGTGGAGAAAGTTCTGGGTCTTCATGTTTCACCCTGCATGTTGCCACTTGCTCCCTATCAAACATCACATTCTGCACTCGGCACATTCACATAAGACTGTTGGTAGAATTAGGTCATGAAAACTGTCCTTTCTCACGTTTAGTGCTCAGCAGGAAGTGGTGGGATTCAGCTGTGTGCTCACTAATGGAAACACTGTGTGGTTTTAGGGGAGTGTAGAGAGTGCAGGCAGCACGCATAATGGCCACTTGCTAGGAGTAGATGCACTGGATGTTTCAGTGCTCTCCGACACACTGGAGCTGGCAGGTTAAAGGCCAACATCCAATCCAAATCATCACTCATTTGCAGTCGAGAATAGTCTCCGTTTGGTCTGGACAGACGCTACTTCACTCACTGGATGAAGAGGTCGAGAGAGGATGCTCAAGAGAGTCTGAAAAGCACTTCACACAGCCCTGTCTACCCTGCGTCTTCCTCTCACATATGTCAGGATGCTACGTTTGACTTCACTTCTGCCTTTTAATATAGTAATGCCAAGAAAGCTGAAGTCCCACACCTCTGTGCTCTTTCTCACCTCAGATGGAGACAGCAGGGAGCTGTACATCATCTACAACCTGGACACAGGCTGCGTGCTCAGCCGAGCTTTCTTCACACTATTCACACATGACTGTGTCCCCATCCACTCTTTAATACCTCTGTGAAGTTGCAGTTGATACCAACACTACAGCAGCGGGAGTCATATCAGCAGTGTTGGGTAAGTTACTTTAAAATAGTAACTTAGTTACATTACTAGTTACTTCTATCAAAAGTAACTCAGTTACTTCAAGTTACTCGTTACTTTCAAAGTAACTAGTTACTAGGGAAAGTAACTTTGGTTTTACTCAGAATTCTCTTGTTAATGTGTTGCTTCCATAACTTTGCCAGTCTTCTAGCTTGCTTACTTGCCACAAGTGCACTGTGCCACCTACCAATAGAAAGGAAAAAATAATGTGCATATTTCCACGAGAGAAATCCCACACCTGGACCGTCGTTGACCGCTGCCATGATTCTAGCCTAGGTCACAGCGTCATGTGCGCCTTTTACATCCAACACAAAAACTGCAGTCGTGGTGCTTTCGATTGTACTCAGAACTCGGAAATTCTGCCTTCTGAATAGGAAGATGTAGGTAACACCAGACTGCAGATGAGCTGCATACAGGGCTGGACTGGGACAGAAAATCGTCCCGGGCATTTTGACTTGAGACTGGCCATTATAGGAAAAATCATAAAGCCTTTGAATGAAAACAAACGCTGTTGTGACAGTGATGTTCACTGTCTTGATGGTATATATGCATCAATCTATCAATCGTTTGTTGTAAGATTCAGATAATTATTTTTTAAAAGCGAGACATTTTAAATGAGAATAAGAAAGAAAAGTATTTCCTTGTGCCCCCCTCTCCCTGTTAATGCCCTACCTGCCCCCCTGGCAAAACTTTGCTAGATCCACCCCTGCACAGTTACCAGCTGTCAGCTACCTAAAAAGGATCCTGGTGTTATTTGTCTCTCAGAAACAGTTCATAACTTCCCTTCAACTCATCCATGTCACCTAAAAGGTGAACCTGTTTCTCCATCACCTGTTCAGCTCTGATGATTCAGTAAGGACGTCTCCTGGTTTCATCTTCATGTTTCCCTCTCACCAGATAACCAAACCGACATCATGACCAGCAGCTTTTACAGCTGTGGCTCCAGCAAACATCAACTGATACTAGAAATTAATATTAAATAAATTATAACAACAGCTGATCAAGCTTAAACGTGCTGCTGTTGTTTAACGCGACATCGGCTGGTTTCCTCTTTCTGGCGCAAAGTGGGCGATAAACAAACACGAGAGCCGATCAGCTGATCATTGATCAGTTTTCATGATTGAAGTAGAAACAGGAGAGGGAGGGGGGAGAATGAAAGAAGAAGAGGCAGCTGTGCAGCAAAGACACAGAATAACTCCAGCTTTGTGTCTTTTTCATTGTAGCTGAATTACGGGACAAACTGTTCCTTTTCACCTCAATAAGAAACGCGTAATATTTTCTCTGAATACCAGACGGGACGGTTGGCAACTCTAATAACTTATGAACAAAATAAAGTTCAACATCATTAACTTCATAGCACCCACCCAGCTGTATAGAAACTCCGTCATGCTAGCTAGTACGCAGTACGGAAAAAGTCAGAATAACGAAAATAAACTCCACCTAAACTTGGTTTATATCTGACCCAGACAGACTGCAGGTCATAACTTCTTACCTGAAGTTCAGTTCACACTTGGACCAGCGGCCGCCTCAGGTCTCTTTTCCTTCTGCCTCCCCTTTCTCTCATCCACCTGCTGCCTCCACCACTTGCTAATGTTACTGAATCTGTGGAAGCTCTGCGATAGCCACCACACGAAGTAACGAGTAATGACCCTATCTAAATCCCAGTAACGACTAACGCGTTCCTGATTTTGGCATAATAACTAGTTACCGTGCTCGTTACCACAATAATAACGTAGTTACTGTAACGCGTTACTTAATAACGCGTTAGTCCCAACACTGCATATCAGATAATGTTGACTTACTACAGCGAACAGGTCACCTTGCTCAATAGTGTGCAGGTGACAGGCTGGTCCTAAACAGCAGTAAGACCAAGAAGGAAGATAGAACAGGCTCTTCTCCTTATATACAGCGAGGAGGTGAATAACATTAAGGTCCTGCACACTCACATCACAGCCTTGAATATGTCTGGCCTGGTAGAAAAGGCCCAGCTCAGGCTCTTTTCCTCAGGAAACTTGACCTGGCTGCGCTCTGCTCTTGGCTGCTGTTAATCTTTGTACAGCCACATTAGAAAGCATCCTGTGGCTCAGTGTGGCAGTTGAATGGCACAGGAGAGAAAGGACGTGTAGTAAGAACAAGAATGTCTCTGTGCCTTCTGGAATAAAGTATAAGACCATAAAACAAGAACATGCATGTGTAAAAACGTTTTAGTCATTAAGTAATGTCACTGTTTTCCTACATCAGCATGCAGTCGTGCATTTTGGACTAATTGGCCTCATCGTGCTTTTCATTATTTCATCTGTAAGCTAGCTGTTTACTTTAGCTTCTTACATTTTATCCACAATCCCCCCCCTCAGAGTCCTGTGTGGGTCAGTGTGTGCTGACGTTGAGACGGGCCCCCTGGATAACCAAACTTTCCTTCACGCTGCGCTGACATCACTTTCACTTTGCTGAGCTGCAGCCTGCGGTCAGAGTGTTTCAGTTTCGGCTGTGGTCGGCATGTGGGGCGAGCGACGGCGGCTCAGAGTGAGAAGTGAAGACGAAGGAGAGTGACGCGTGATGAGGTCCTTTTCCCTTTTGTGGTCCCGTTTACAGAGTGGGAGGTCAAAGGTCTGGCTGTAAGTCATCAGTGACTCAGCAGTCACACAGTAGTGTTATCTTCATGACATTAAGAATGCAAATGCAGGCCTTTTACTTTACTCTCTCATTAGAAGCCAAAAAACTGTTGAAGTCTTTAACCAACCTTTTAACTTTCAAGTCACAGATCAGCAGATGTGCACAACCTGCAACCTGAACATTCAGTATTACCTGGTGCCACGAGTGCATCCTGCACAGTGAGCCTGTCAAACCATAGAAGCACATTTAGCCAATTATGGCTATGAAATTAGACATCCAGGTCACACCTACAGCATAATGTTTGTCATTAATATGCAGCTATCAGCCAGTTCCTGGAAAGTGTTTTCTCCCTGGTTCTCCTCCAGGTGCTGAAACCCATTAACCCCCCTGTAAGACATGCAAACACACAAACAAACACTAGAGGAAGGTGCATGTGTTCCCAGAGCTCTGCTGGCAGTGAAGTTCGAAGAAAATTCCTGCAACCATCAGTGAGACATTTACGAGCACGAAAACAATCTCATTAAAATCACACGTGCCCAAGAAACACTGGAACATAGTTTTCTCTTTGCAGACGTGTAGTTCTGTGTTCAAGTTCACAAAATCATAAAAGTGAGCAAAGTGAACGGTTTAATTACATTTTATCAGGTATAGCTGGTCATGTGACCAAAAGGACCAACTTCATAAAATCACGTTTCAGCCTCATCTTCATCTGTGCTTCACTGACCGTCTTTTTCAGCAACTCCATGTTTCTCACTGCTCTCCCAAACTCTGTCCTCGTCTTTCTCTCCTATTGAATTGTTGCACTCCTGTCAGAGCAAAACATATAATAGTTATAAAAACACAAACCTATTTTTTCTGTCTTCTTGGACACAATTTGTCCATCTATTCTGTGGGAAAGTAGTTTGAATGGAGACACCAAGACTTCCTCTTTCCAGCCACCGTCTCTTCAAGCTGTTCTGGGGAAACAGACGTTTCCATGCTAACCAAGAGATACGATTTCTCTGGGATGACTTTCTTTTAATGGGAAGAAGCCTCTGGCAGAGCCAGGCTCACCACCCCCTCCTGTCCCCACCCCCTCCATCACCCCCATCACCAGATGGGGGTGATGGGGGTGATGGAGGGGGTGGGGACAGGATAAAATGCACTCGTCTGAAGAGAAAAAGAGTTTAATGATGACAATGATTAAATGAAAGGTCAGAGGAGCTGAGAAGGAACAAAACAGAACAGCAGTGTTTGCAAGCGGCTACAAGCAACGTTTAAGGTGGTTTTATGTTGCCCAGAGTACGAGTTCATGTCGTTAATCAATCAACACAAATATGACACGTGTGACTAGTCCAACTGCATGAAATAAAGCTTTAGCCATGACAGAACGTTCCCTTTTAGCATCACCTGGTTGAAATTAAGGTAAAAGGTAAACGGTGGTAGAGGATCCCAGCTTTCTGATTTTTAACTGTTCATGATTATTTGTTATTTTCATGTCATTAAATCTTCTCGGCCACTTGTGTGAGTTTCTGTCCTCGAGCTCGTAAATGTGATTTTTCTTCATGTAATTTGTGCCTGAAACCTGTTTTTTTTTTTTTGCAAACCTCAAAGACACCGCACGACTCTTGAAACACCTCCTCTTCCTCCTCCTCCTCTTCCTCCACCCTGTTGTTCACCGCCTCCACCTCCTCATCCATTCATGTCCGCTCCTTTCTGTGGAGCTGAGTAATAATATTCCTCGGCAGGAACTTCCAGGAGCTTCTGTTTTCTTGCTCTGATTTTTATTCTCGTGCTTTCTCTCTCTTTGTGTGTGTGCGTGTCATCCACCCACACACCTCCTTGACATTTTCATTCCCTCTTCACATCCCCATCATCTCATTTCAGCTGTTTTGATCTCTTAATGTCACACCAGTGTTTCTCTGCAGCACTGTTGTAATCAGCTGAATGCTTGAGCGTGTGATCCACAAAATCCCTATTTGGGCATCGAGGCTGGAAAGCAGCTCTGCTGTTCTCACATCAAGCCATGTGCACACTCTCATGTAGCTAACGACAGCTAAATTATTCCATTTCATATGATATAAGCTGTAAAAACAAGCATGGACGTCTTCTACCAGCCAAAGCTTGTCATTAATAGATGAGTTTTGTCTGTGCTTGCTTCTCACACACAGTGATTAAGGAAAAGTTGTGAGTTCCTGCAGCTTTTAAGTATGTTCAGTGCTCGTCTAACTGTCCTCTTTTGGTCTTCTGACAAACTTTGTGTGTGACTGTAATCATGTGTTGTGAGTGATGGCGGTGACACTGATTGGACGCCTCAGTTTCCCAGACAGCTCCTGTCTACATGTTGCGCTGAGTCTCAGAGCCTCTGCAGACTGCAGAAGTAAAGGGAACCCAGTGAAAACCTGCAAATGAACTGTTTCTTTTTCAGATGATGTTTGTATGCATCAACAAGTGTATTCCACTTTTGTGCAACTTTTTCTGTGCAGAAAGCTCTGCACGATTGGCCCATAAACCTTTTGAAATTTCATGACACAAAGTTAATATCCTGCAGGCTTCTCAAGAGGTTTGTTCTTAAGGTGCTGCTGCAGCAGGTCTGTGGGAAACAATGTTTGTTTGTGTGGTAAAATCCTCTTTTTCATCGTCTCCCAGCAGCTTTCAGCAACACACCAAAAACAAACCAACCCAGGTTTGTAAGTGTGATGTGAGCTCTTCACTTTAACTGTCTGAATATCATTAATATTCCCATCAGCTGTAGTGTCTACATACCTTTCATGGTTCTGGTCTGATGGCTTGACCATTTCAATAATAAATATCAAAGGTTTGATGACTTCACCACTGTGTGAGCTGCGTGAATATTCTTTGACTTTCTGGAAGGACGGTGACCTCTGTGCTGGGGTCGGGGTCTGTCTCAGGGATTTCCTTCCTCCTCTCTTTCTTTCTTTTTCTGCTCATTCCAAGAAAAAAGTTTGTTTGTTTCTTTTCTTTTTGGTTTTCCTTCATATGGTATTTTGTGTTGCCACAATAGACAATTTCCTCCCGAATGTGCATCACTGTTTGTAGTCTTTTCATTTGCAGCCCTTACGTACCTGTACATGATGCTCACTCACTGCCGCTGATGACCACACAACAACTAAACACAGCAGGGAGGAGGCAGAGCAAAGTGTGCCTGCATGTCCCACAGAACATTTTGACATGTTCTTTATCCAAAAATCACTGGTATTTACCAAACATCAGGTCCATGCTGATTTCAGCCTTGCTCATTACAAAATATGACATTGAGTCTTCCTGGTTATACAGACTTCCTAGAAAGAGTCGACTGGATCGGGTGCTACCATTACAACACCAACAATAGCAACACCACGATGTCGGCATGCTACACTGTAGCCCCAAATATGTATTATAAATATAAATATAAATAATGTATGACCCCAAATACAGAGTACGGTCTAAAACGTGTCCAGATACACTGACTGATGCATCTTGGATTGTTATCCTGGGGTTGGTGGGGCTGCTCCGATCTGTGAAGTAGCTGTTTCACTTTAACAATCTGACTGGGAATTCAGAAATTCCCACTTCATCTTGCTGCCATCACCATGACCATTTACACACACTCGACCCTGCCAACACTTTCTTCACTGCTTCTTCACTGTCCATTGCTTTGGATGATATTTAACCTCAAGTGCTTTCACTGCACCTGCTTCTTGCATCTCTTCCATCTGCCTCTCATTCGCACACACATTGTGTTTTACATCTACTGATTTTTATTCCTCTCCTCTCCCGTGCGTACCTCCATTGTGATCTCACTAAAAATCGCAGTGTCCTCTGCAAACATTAATAATAAAAGCCTTAAATATGAACTTAGAAATGATTAAATGACTGTTAAGATAAAAATAATGTTTCCCTAAAGAGAGTAACAAAAAGAAAAACATAAATAAAAACAAATATTAGCTTGAGGTGAAGAGAGGACAAACAGAAAGGAAAGGAGACTGCTACTAGGCACGCTGTGAAAAGTGATCAGCGGTGCAATGCTGTGCACAGGCCCAACAACTAAAAACTGATCATTTAAGCTTTTAGTTAATGGTTTAAAATATTTTGTTTAATTCACAATATTTGAACAATGTTTAATCTTTTCCATTGAGCTCAGTTTTTAGAGTGTTTTACTTTTACACGAGTTGACTGGTGTGATTTTCTTCTCTTATTTAAACAATGAGATTAGTCAGTCTCACTTATCAGACAGCCCAGTCTTTGGGAAACAGAGAGGGAATGCTGTAATCTTTGTTGCTGCAGATTTTACTGGCATCCACCCCGAGAAGTTACTTTGAAATTCCACAGAAGCTCCAGCCCTGCAAAGAAATGTTGGCTTTAAGCACCAACAAGCAGGAAATTGAGACAACTTGTTTCAAACAGAAGCTACACCCACCTGAAAAGTGAAGCCAGCATGGAAGAACCATAACTCTCTTTTTAATAGCAACTAATGGATCATCACTTTGGTCACTCATGTCAGCTCAGGACAAACCAGTTTGTGAATTTTGCTCATTCTAAGAGCCAGAATGCTTTATTATACAGAAAATACACATTCTAGATCATCATTAGCCAATGAGCATGCAGTTTTGCAGCTGACGCTCACTCATCAGATCCTCTTTCAAAACACCAAAGCGACAGAGGCGAAAAAGCTCAAAAATCAGAGACCAGCAGGTGACCTCAGCACAGCCTCTGTCTTTCACATCTATGGGGTAAACTGAGTGTGAGCAAAGGGAGCTCTTTACAGTATTAGTCTTACAAATCTACA
Source organism: Neolamprologus multifasciatus (assembly GCF_963576455.1). NCBI lineage: Eukaryota > Metazoa > Chordata > Actinopteri > Cichliformes > Cichlidae > Neolamprologus > Neolamprologus multifasciatus. Next base: position 29,286,975 of record NC_140453.1, on the reverse strand, counting down.
CCCAGTATGAAATATTAAGCTTGAAATGTGCATAATCACCACCTGCAGTTGAGATTTAATCATTAAGAGGTGAGACACACATTAGCTGCTCGCAAAAACAAATGATTAAACACCCAAATGGCCGTTTAATCATGTTCTCTGCGTAATTATCAGCACAATGACTGCATCACTGCAACGTCAGCGCTGAACCAGCCGCTTCTTGAGCTGAACCTTTCTGATCCTGTGAACTGTGTTGGCGAGTCTGTTTCCCAGGCCCTCAGCATGCCACACACACTGCGTCCTGGGAACTTAGACAGACTGAGAGGTTCCCAGTGCTCCCAGTGTGCGAGTGTTTGTGTGGAGGTCAGGCTGTGGTGAATCGGGCTGATGGTGAAACAAGATTCCCTTGAAGCCTCATCTGTTAGTTTATAAAGTTTAAAGTGGATCCTTCTGGAGGATTCTGGATTTCTTTATGCCACTAATCATCTCCAAATCTTCAAAATACATTTTACTGCTGATCATCTTATAAGCCACCGATACAGGAACAGATCACTTTAATCCAAGTTGACTATTAATCACAAGCAGAGTGATTGTACAGTAGAATATATGTAAAAGGAAAGCAGTTATTTTACAGGCCAGATGGAAACAGAACAGAAGCGTCTGAGCATGCTCACATCACGTCTGTCCGTCTCCTAACCAGCTGATGTGGCTTCTGAATCGTACCTGTATGTAAATCACACACCACCTCCTCCACCCGCTCATCCTGAGTCTGACATACAACTTCCTGGAGTCTTCAAAAGCTCGCTGTGATTTGCATGTTGGCTACAGAAGAAGTAATGCAGGATTACCTACAGGAAACTTCACTGAAAATCATCCGCTCAGACTCTTCAACTCTCACATCGTGCGATGACTCACCTGTCCTACAGAAACTGCTGACACGTGCAATTTTATCTGTTTAGAAATCAAGTTTGTAACTGCAGGTTTGTTCATGTGAGTCCGACCAAAAGAGGTGAAGTGTGTAAACTACGATTTTACAGCCTGAGAAACTGAACCATTAGAAGCTGACACACACACACACACACACACACACACACACACACTGAAGCGAACATTGCAGGTTTGTACTCGCTTTAGCGGCAACATTTTCCAGGGACTCTGTGTAGCAGAAGTAAGAAGAAGGAGCTGCAAACAACGACACCGTTTGACATCATCAGATTGAATCATTGGTGAACAAAACTGTGAGAAAAAGAGTAAAAGAAAGTAACTACTTTAGGCTTAGAAACATCAATGCGATATCTGGAATTTAGGAGACAACATACTGAACAATTCACCCTTAAAATGATCTTGCCGACTTTCATGTTTAAACACAACAGCACCGCAGGTTTTGTTCGTCCTCTAGCTCAGAGTTTCCGTCTCTGTTGTGCAACAGCAGCAGGTTGAAACTCATCCCCTCAGGCTCTCTCACTTTCTGCCCCATTGTGTGTCCTGTTGCTCCATCTCTGTGTCCTCTCGATCCAGCTAGTCTCTCTGGTTCTCCCTGATCTCAGTCTCGTCCTACAGGTTTTATTTCTTGAAAACTCACATCTCATCCAGCAGGAGGAAATGTGGGAAAACTAACACCTCCTGCAGCTCCTCTCCCACCCCCATCTGTCCCTTTAGGCGGACATCACACCATAAAAGTATTTTAAAGATTTTAAAAGTTGTCTCATAAATACACTTGATGCTGAATATGAATGAATATGAGAAAAATGTGAACTGACGGTTCATTTAAATGTTGCAGGTGTGGTGGTTCAAGTCTAATGACCAACACATGCACATGACCAAAGTACTGGCTTCATGACTGAGATATCTGCCTAGTAACAAGAGTGTATTTGATGTTTGCACCTGAAAATTCTGAACTTGCAGAATACCTGCAGCTACTTTGCACTATTACTGCTGCAGTACCTCAAATAATACTGCAAACGTTTGTACTGCTGCCAGTTTCCCAGAAACTAAGACTGATGTTCACACAAACATACATAAAGCTACAGAGGGAACGTAACACAGGCTGTGTGCGTGTGTGTGTGTGTGTGTGCGTGTGTGTGTGTGTGTGTCTGTGTGTGTGTGTGTGTGTGGGAGTCTGTAGGGTGTGCAGTATCACATGACAGCAGGAGAGAGGAGGGCTGTGAGAACAAATGCAGAGAGTGGGAAACTCTGGATGGAGGGAGCCACAGTGAGGGTGAGAGAGCCTGAGGAGAGAAAGGGGTGGGGCCTGGGAACAGGCAGCAGGGCCTCTCCATCATAAATAACACAAAACTGAATCTCTTAAAACCACAAACTGAGAAAACATCACAAACACCAGCACCCACTTTGAAAAAAAGTCTGCAAAGCATAAAATAACGTCCGTCCTTTCATAACGCTGGTTGGTCCTCTTCACTTTAGTTTTTATTTCCACAAACTAGTTGCCTCAAAGCGCTTTATTTTGTAAGGTGAAGATAATATTTGAGAGAGAATCACAAATAAGTTTCCTTTTTAACATCAGTCCCCTCTGAGCAAGTACTTGGCAACTGTGGGAATGAAAAACTCCCCTTTTTAGAAAGAGCCCTTCAAAAGATCCAGGTTCAATGGTGACGATGACGTCTCTGTCCCAGGATGGTCAAATAAACAGAGTGAGACGAGGAACAGGCCAAAAGTTTGAATTTAATTACTGATGGAGATTGGAAGCCCCGGGGTTTGCAGAGGTGTTGCTGGGCCGATACTTACCTGATTCAGCTCGGCCTGACTTGACTTGGTTTTTAGGGTTTCCCGTTAAGTGGTAGCAGCTTGTAGCAGCACTGTTGCTGATTCGATTTTGATCAGTGGTATTGATCATGTGTTTTTGAGCTTAAGTCATGAATTTCAACACTATATGATGTTTCACTCACAAATATCACAAAATAAAACGATGACGTGAACACTGTGTTTTTGTAGGATGTTGATAAAACAGAAAACAGTTTTTATGGCAAAATCTGGAAGGTGATTAATTGGTGTATTATTTGTAATGAAAATAATCCATTTGTCTGCTGTTTCCCACACTAGGTGATACATATCAGCAGATTTGACATTAAAAATGTTCTTTTTCTAGGATTTGAACCTTTCTCAGATCGTCAATGTTTTTATTAAATCCCAGGATCACCTCACCCGGGAGGTGCCCACGAAGCATCCCTGTCAACTGGCTCCTTTCAATGTGGAGGAGGAGCGTCTCTGCTCTGAGCCCCTCCTGTCTCTAAGCAAGAGGCCAGCCACCTTTTGGAGAAAGCTCATTTCCGCCTCTTGTATCTGCGATCGAGGGGATACTGAGATCTCTCTCTACTACAGACTGAGCCAGGGTCCAGCCCCTCTCCAACAGACTGGTTCCAGAACCCAAGCTGTGTCTTGGGGTGAGCCCGACTATATCTAGCCGGTACTTGTCAACCTCACGCACTAGCTCAGCCTCCTTCCCCAGCAGAGAGGGGACAAACCATGCCACAGTCACTAGTCTCAGTAGCTGGGGGTCCACCAGGGTCTCAGCCTCTGGTCAACACGCATCAAACACTGCAGCCGACCAAAGGTGAGCAGATGTCCCTTCTTCGGCCTGCCTGGGCTCCAGGACGAACTGTTCTCTAGAGTTTTTTCTCACGACAGAAAATGTATGCAGACCACTTAAAACAGGCTTCACTCCTAGCAGCTGCAGTTGTAACATATTGTTACATTGTAGGAGTAATCTAAAGATCTCCAATTATAATCAGTGTTGGGGAGTAACGGAATACATGTACCGCCGTTACGTATTTAAAATACAAAATATGAGTAACTGTATTCCGTTACAGTTACCGTTTAAAAAGGTGGTATTTAGAATACAGTTACTTTGTTGAAATAAATGGATTACATGGCGGTACCTCCCTGTTTCATATTGTGGCAGGTCAGGACTGTTTGGGTTTTGTTTGACAGCTACGTTCTGTTGTTCCAGGTGGCAGCGTTACGGTTGCCATGGTTACAGGGTGACGCTCTCTCTCTCTCTCTGTGTTTCCTGGGTGAGAGAGCCCTTTTTGTTGTTGTTGTGCTAAGCTAACAGGCAGAATGCTACAGGTATAGCTCTAAAGAATGTAGCATCATGGGCAGTGTAGTCCGTGCTGCAGGGAGAATGGACTGCCATACACGTTATGTGTCTGTGAGCGAGGGAGGGAGAAAAAGGAAAAGTACGAGCTGTCATCGAGCAAAAACGGGAGCTGGAAGCATGTAAATATAATAATAACCACTGCAGCCAAGAAGAGAGCCTGACGAGCCCAGCTGTAAGTAAGCTATTAAGACTCGACTGTACACCGTGTTCGTGTTTTCCTCTGAAACAATAAGTTCTGTTGGAGCAGCCTTTCAACGCCTCTCTCTGTCTCTGCTAGCAAAGTTGACCCAGACAACAAAGTAAAGCTAGTTTTCAGCTACGAGCCGACACAGAACCCACCGTATTAGCCAGAGGTCCCTTTACTACGGTTCGGAGCCGCGGACCTTCAGTAACAGTAATAAATCACAGCAATAGTACATTCATGTAGTTGTAAACAGCATGATAATATATTAAGTAATCCAAAGTATTCAGAATACGTTACTCTCATTGAGTAACGTAACAGAATACGTTACAGAATACATTTCGGGGCATGTATTCTGTAATGGAATACATTTTAAAAGTAACCTTCCCAACATTGATTTTAGTGTGCAGTACTGTCCAACCAATGAGTTGGAGAGCTGGAACATCTGACCCATCAGAAAATCTCTAAGAGTTGTTGACCTGAGTGAAACACTGACAGTCTGAACCGTCTCGTTTCATGTCCAGCTCCCTCTGGTTCAGACTGTCAGTGGGTCAGAACTCCAGACAGTTTCCTCCACCTCCTCAGTCCTGTGTGCTGAGACGTCTCGACTTCAGTTTACCGCAGAAAAGCAGGAGAACGTGTATGTTTGTCTGTGTGTCTGTGTGCGTTTATGTGTGTGGCAGACAGCAGTTCAACTTTCTCCTTCGGCTGAGACAGAAAATATTCTAAACTGATGTTAATCGTACAGTTTGGGATTTTCCCAGCAGACTCTTGTTTGCTGCTACAGGCTACTGCACTCCAACACCACTGAAAATCTTCACAGCTCCAGATTTTGTTTAGACAATCAGAAACATGTCAATGATCACAGTGGTTCAAGTTAGCAACAATGTCGTATTGAACCAAAACAGGAAGGATGCTAACACAATAACACAACCACCACCACAGACTGTACATACAAAATTGGCATCAATCATTGGTTTTGAGTCCATTTTGAACCCTAGGTACCAGTTTTCTGATCACCACCATGTTTGGTTTGTATTTTACTGGAGTCACAATTCAAATTCAAATTCAAATTCAAATTGTATTTGTCACATACACAGTACGGTATGCAGTGAAATGCTTACACAACTGCTTGTGACCTAAAGAAAAAAGAAAAGGCCATGAATAAGATAGGAAATAAATATGAAAATTAAAAAGGGTAAATTTAACTAGGAAGGAATAAAATAAAATAAAATAAAATATAAAAGTTAAAGTTAAAAATGAAATAACTGTACAACGCAAATTAGAATGAAGTCAGGGTTTCTGGATCGTTGACCCAGTATTTTCAGTTCACGTTCACCGTTTATCTACTGCCTGTTCCACTTCCTGTTTTATTGTGTTAGCCTTAGTCTGTGTGCATTATGTTCAGTCCTCTTCCCATTTATCATTAGTTCATTATGTTCAGCTGTTCACTCACCTGTCTCCAATCGTTGTCATTGTTAGTCATGTATTTAAGCCTCTCTTCCCTTCAGCCCTTGTCGTGTCATTGATGTCGTTCCTGTCGTGTGTTCAGTCCAGTCAGTCAGCCAGTTAGTCTACCAGTCCATTAAGTTCAGCCATCCTGTCATCTTTTGTCTCCCTTTCCAATAAGCCTCATTCTTTTTTTTGTTTTTGCCTGTCCCGTTTGGCTCTTTTGCATCAGAATTATTGTCTAAAGGCGAAGAAAGATGCCCAACGGATTTACTTTACCAAACTGACCATCCCAGCTTTGCCGTAATGGTCTATTTGGTTCACCTTTTATTGTTTATTTTATTTTCACTTGCTGAATACGGGACAGACTTGACTGGGGGAAAGAAAAGGGAGAAAGAAAGAGGGAAAGAAAAACAGTTGAGAAGAGGGACGGGGGAGAAGGGCAAAAAACAAAAACCAACAGAATAAGCAGAAAAAAATAAATAAATAAATATATCGATGACCTGGATCACCTGTTGAGAAAGAGAAATCAAGCAGAAGAAAACGAGAGTAATAGAATAAACATCATCACAATGATATATGGGAATATGACAGTAAATACTAAATATTAAACATTATTGTGCAGCACGTAAGATCGACAGCACAGTGTGCTTTGAGGTCGGAGGTAATAAACCTCATTCTACACCAAGAGTCCTGCGTGTGGGTCATCTCTTCCTCGCCTCCGCACACGACCCCTGACAAATGAAGAGTAAATTTAACTTGTAAAGAATAAGATAAAATATATAAATTAAAGTTGAAAATAAAATAATTGTACAACAAAATACACAATACACAGTATAGAAATATATCAGAATGTATGAAGAAATTGACGACATTTAGATGTGATGGTTAAGTGCTAATTTAACAGGATAGCCTTGCGGACAGTCAAAGAAACCAGTGCTCCCAGTGCAAGCCTAAAAGCTTAAAACAGTTTGAACAGGTGAGTCATAACAAAACACAATCGACCCCAGAACAGCTGCTACCATAGGGGAAGAATAGAAAACAAAATCTTTGATTGTACCAAGCAGTGTGATTGTTTTTTTCCAGGAAGTGGGGCGAGCCTCAAGTGACCATTAGAGGAACTGCATTTGCTGGCATTGGCATGTTGGCTTCGCTTTTATAGCTCAAGAATTTCCCACTTGGTCACTTGGTTGGTAAACGCTATGATGCTGGGATCCATCATTAGGTTTTGGACTAGTTTTCAACTGTATTATTTCTGTTTTAGTTTCCTCTATGCTGCGTTGGGATGGTTTCAGAGCATGCATGGACTGTTCCTTGGCTTACTTATGGATGGTTTTAATCTGTTTTAGACATGTTGTGAACTTGATCATATCATAATAACTCCATAAATTAATGTACTAACATGTGTGAGTGATCTTTTATGTATCCATATGTCTTAAAACTGCAGTGTATAAAATTAATAATAGTGGTGCAGTGGTTAACAATGTCATCTCACAGCAAGAAGGTCCAGAATCTGAATCCAGATGTGGATGCATGAGTCCTCTCTGAGTCCTCTGGCTTCCTCCTGCAGTCTAAAGACATACACATGGGAGCACAGCTCTGTCTAGATTTTTATGACAGTTCAATATTATATTGATTGTGTTTGTTTGTTAAAAACACATCAGGATCATGCTGCACACACTGAGGGATGTTGCTGTTAATGGATGCTAACAGAGATCAATACACATTGAGCTCACAGTCACAGGACACCAGCAGCTTTCTGTATTTTCTCTCCTTGAGAACCAGCTGAGGTCTGACACTACTCAGCATTCAGCTCATATACTTTTTGTATTTTAACATTCAAATCTGTTTATTTTCAGTTGAAGCTTTCATGAACTCAGGAGCTTCAGCTTTCCCACATCATGTAACAGTTTCCCAAAACTGCTCCTCAGAGGAAAGTTTGCAAATCCTCTGCTCGAGTAACAGCAGTATTTTACATACATACATACATACATACATTGTCATACAGGTGCAGCTGAGCTTGATTGATTTACATCAAAATGATTTCATTTGGAGGGACTCAGTGGGTGTAGCTCAAGTAAAGCATTTTGAGTGCTCAGAGAAGAAAAGTGCTCTAATGGAACGAGTTTACTCAGCGACTGCAAGCCTCCACTGGCCTGAGTCTCAAACTTCGGCCACCAGCTGGTACAAAGTGCTTATGTCACTATGCTGTGGTTGATTTTTGTCAAACATGGCATGTGCACCATGGCCAGACATTTTCAATTTGATTAACTGTGCAGGGGACATTGTTTCAGACGTCTTGTGGTTTGTTCAGATGCAGCTTTGCAAACTTTGTTGTCCTGCATGGTTCATTTATCGAGGCGAGGCTTTCTCCTTTTCAAACAAGCCACACTGGTTTAGTCTTTGCTAACTGCACTTAATGAATTGTTGGTAAATTGGTGAATTTGGTTTAACGTTCACTCCTGGAAACATTGTTAGCACATAGCTGAAGTTTTAATCAGTTTTATTCATATAGTGCCAAATCACAACAACATCTGCCACAAGTCACTTCTACTTTTCTAGAGGCGCTCACACTTGTGCAAGTGCCAGTGCAAATGCTTGCCCTCTTGATTAATATGTTAGCAGCAGGAGTATGCCTTTACATATGGAGAGAGGTTCCTTTCTTTTTTCTCATATATGTCTTATATCTTGTTATTTTAGTGCAGATTACACAGTTTTAGCAAAACTGTAAATGTGAAAGAATCCTCACACTGATCACAGTGAGAAATAAAGGAGCGAACTCAGAGGGTAACTGTTGTGAGGCTCAAATGCGTAAATATTGATGAGTAATCCATTTTTGTGTTTTCTAACAGAGAGCGAGCTCATACTGACATCATGTGAGCCTCGTCTCTCTCTCTGTGCTTTGATCACCCGCCTTCTCACTCCATCCACAACGGCCTCCTCTGATTGGTCAGCTGAGCCCGGCTCACTGTTTGACTCATCCAATCCTGTGGCAGTGTGAGGGGAGGAGATGATGTCATCACCAGCAGCTGACTCACCGGTCACATGAGATCAGTCTCTCCCTCCCTCCCTCCCTCCATTTTTCTCTCCAGATCTGCATTTCCCATAGACCCTAACACTTCCCGAAAACACATCAGCTGACAGAGACACCGACCGTGTGTGTGTGTGTGTGTGTGTGTGTGTGTGTGTGTGTGTGTGTGTGTGTGTGTGTGTGTGTGTGTGTGTGTGTGTGTGACATCATGTAGTTCATCTTGGATGATATCAGACTACATTTTTAGCGGTGATCTCATTCTGGAACCAAAAAAACAAAACAACCCCCCCCATAGAAATCCTTCCAGTGCACCAGACTTTCCTCTGTGCTTCATTTTATCTGGAACTGTTATTTTTTCCTATTTTATATTTTTACCATTTATCTTTAGATGCAACCAGGAGAACCTGCTGTTTTAATTTCATCCTCATCAACTATATTTTTCTTTAATAAAGTCTTGCTACTCATATCTAAAATGTATTTCTTCCAATATACAGATATGATCACAGCTTTCAGCAACTTGCAAAACAAACCAAGCACTGTACATTATTTTCTTCGGGGTCGTGCTCTTTTGCACCTCTGAACCACTTCCTGTACCCTGACAGTCTCATTTTCAACACTGACACTTTTGCATTTACAGGAACTCTTTCAAAATGCAGACAGTTAACTTTTGGTGATGAAGTGTTTTTGCATTTATTATAACCAAACCTCCTCCTCACACTCCTGGTGCTCATATTTTTTTGTTCACGCCACCTTTAGCACTTCCCAATGATGCTATTAAAGAATAAACCAAATCTTGCTACTATTGCTGTGTGATTTTATAAACTGCATGTAAATCAAAGCTCAGATTTGTGTTAAAAATAATGTTTAAACACAATAAAAACTTGCTGTTCACTCCAGGTCTGCATTTTAACAACATGAAGTTCTTCACAGAGGGACTTTACCCCAGTTTGGGCCTGTGGCGGGGAGTTTTAGCTCCGCTCATAGAGAGGAGTAGCCTGAGTAGTTCAGGGAGCAGTGCCAAACGGTGTTGACTGGCACGTGTGCTGTATACCAGCTTCTACAGTAGGATGCTGAGGCCTGAAGGAACACACTGGGACCAAGCAGCAGTGAGCAATGAGTCAAAGGAGGCATCCTGAGTTGGTTCCTGCAAGATCGAGCTGTGAAAGGCTGTGTGTGAAGATGCTTGCCTGTAAACTAATCAGCAGCATCAAAAGCTATTTTGTCCTTATATGGACGGAAAGTCTCGGGCAGCAGTGACGATGCTGCCGAGCGTGTGTGTGTGTGTGTCTGCGTTAGGGGTGGAGGGCTTCCCTGGAAAACAATAGAAGCTATTGCTTTGTGCTGAAGCTGAGTGGTGATGTCAGCAGTGAGTCAGAAAGCAGCCAGAGATGGAAAACAAGTCCTCCCTAGAAGAGTGGAGGGAGGGGTTCCTGTTAACAGGGGTAGCCTGGTAGTGGTGCTGTGGGGTGACCATTGAGCTCAAACTCCTGCAAGTCAGTGTTACAGGTCTGGGAACTGTGAGAGGAGGCCTGTGGTGCATTCATGTCCAGGACAGGGAAACACATGCCAGGAAATGCCACCTAGCTTAAAGTTCATAGGGTAAATAGCTGACCTTCTGATGCTGAGGGTGTAGACTCTCAGCTCAGCAACAAGAAAACACCCACCCATACTTGGGAATTGTTAGGAATGTCTTTTGCTATGTTAAGATAAACTTTCCTAACACGGAGCCCTGCTCTGTGATTTTATGACCTGACAAGTGAGAAATCTTTTCTTAATTTTTTTCCAAAGTTTTTTCCACCCACAGTTGAATTACTTCAATTCCAATGAGGTTCAGGTTGTTTCTACAGAGATGAAGAACCAAACACAACACAGCTGCACAGCTGCTGAAGACTGGATGATAAGGGCTGTTCAGTTTAACCAGGTTTGTAATTATACCACCTTAATGCAATCCTGTAGATACTGACAGCTCAGCTAGGACAGCTATCTGACTTTGGGCCCAAAGTCTGATAGGAGCGGCACTATCTGACGCCACATCCTGGTCACCAGTCCATCACAGGGAAAACACATAAAGACAAACAGCCACCTCAGAGCACAGGCCTTTCTACAAAATGACTTTACAGACAATCCTTTGCCCCCAAACGATGCATGTAAAGAAGGATAGAGAAATGATCATGATGATTTGTTCTGTTTGTGATGTCTGCAGGAGCAGGACTGGAGAGTTGGTGGTGTTGAGCTCATAACATCATAACATTTTAAATTTGCTGTTTCATGATTGTGAATGCAGTTTTCTTTAGCTTTAATTAGCCAATCAGCATGTGTTTCCTGTTTCTGTGAGTCAGCTGACACACACACACACACACACACAGGGTCAGCTGACTCTACCGAGGCGACAACTCTTATTTATTTGCTCACATGGTTGTCATGCAGATTTTACTCTTCACAGTTACTACTACTACTACGTGTGTGTGTGTGTGTGTGTGTGTGTGTGTGTGTGTGTGTGTGCAGGAGGACATGTGTATTACAGTCACATTGGGGGGAGCTTAACACTCTCATAAGGATTCGAGGTTTGAATGCAGCTCATTGTCATGTTCCTTAAAGTGATGCATGTGTAACTGTGTGCATGTGGCCCAGGTATCACTGTGGGGACTTACATCTACACACTTACATGACACCATAGAGGAGCAAACACATGTTCCCCTAACGCTGCATGTTCTAAGACATGTTTAAACTTTGCCTAACCAAACAGCCCACTCTTCCTGACCTTCAGAATAACACCCCGGGACAGGAATGCAAGCCACTGTAAATTCCTCTGAAGTCATGGACACATGACTGTGTGTGTGTGTGTGTGTGTGTGTGTGTGTGTGTGTGTGTGTGTGTGTGTGTGTGTGTGTAGGTGTGTGTGTGTGTGTGTGTTCCTGCTGTGGGGGAGCTAAACCTCCTTCGAGGAAAAAGTTCAGCCATCCTGGTATTTGTGACGCCAACATTTTCCTCTTCGCTCCCTGACTCTTTATTTCCAAACTGAAATGCAGCAACAACCTGACAGTTAACTGCTCGTAAGCTTTGTTCAGACTGCAGAGGTGAGGGTGCTAAAGCAAGCTTTAGGGTCACTTGATCCAATCCTAACTAAAAGCTTCATCAAAAAGGAAAGTTAAAGTAGAGAGGATGTCTTTTTGCAGTCAACTTCAAGTGGGCATCAGAGGAACTGCAGTTTTGCACATTTATCGTGATCCAAGGCTGTCTCTATGTTGCTTAGATAAGAGCTTTGCCGTGAAGTTTCTGCTCCACATGTTTATTCATTATCAGTCATGATAAGTGGCTGAATACTTTCCTTTGAGAGCAAATGTGCAGCAAATGTCCTGTTCTGCCAGGACATCATCCTGCTGAAACTCTCTGTGGTGGACAAAAAGAAATGAACATGGTCAGCAACAGTACCTGGGTTATATCTAATCACAGGGTTAAACAGGTTAAAGGTTAAAATTGGCACAATTTTAAATGGTGTGTGGTACTGTTAAGGTTTGGTAATCTGAGTGCAACTAAAATACTTTATATGTTTGTGCACAACTTCCTGGATTCACTGAAGAAAGCAGAAGTGCAACAATAACAACGGAGCAATTACTGGATTTCATTTGTGTTCATGTGTTTTTCCTGCAATAAGTAAATACATAAAGCAGACAAAAAGCTTTGTGTGTGTGCGCGCGTGCACGCATGTGCATGTGTTTGTGAGCATCATTTCCCCTTTGAGCTGATAAGGGAGGACACACACCCACTGACCGAGTATTTGTGTGTGGGTGTGTCTGTAGGCCACAGGTTATTTAATCCAGATACTTTACAGCACCTTTTCTTCTCCACTTCCCAAATAAGGACAAAAGCTCTCATAGACACCTTACAGGAAAAAACCTTTCAGGAACAAAAGAGCAAACCGTGCCTAAACATTTCCAAGCAGGAAGTAGCCTCCGAGCTTCCTTACAGCCAGCAAAAAGGTCTGACGTATAATATGCACATTTTATCAGAAAATGAAGAGCACACCCTTTGTGTTCAGTAAAGGATACTTCTGGTGTATTTTAGACTGTGGGACTTCCCTTTAATATGCAAAAATGGTTTGTGCATATCAGTGGAAAATGTGCGTCCTGCAGCTTCCAGGCTCCGGGGAGCCTACACCACGCCTCTATTGCAGGGTTTTCACTTTATTTCAGGGATTCAGTTTAATTTAGTTGTTGTTGTATTTCAGTATTTCCTTATCCTCTCAACAGGTTGTGGTCATTTTGAAGAACCCACGTAGTCATAATGAGGCACAAAGAAAAAGAATGTAAATGCCAACCTGAGATTTAGATTTGAGTTGTAGAGAAACAATCGAATTAATCAAACACCTGAAACAATCGCAGATCTGCTAACAGCTTTTCCAAACTTTTAAAACCCAGACAGTCATCCATCCATCCTCTACTGCGTATACAGGTCAACGGTCTAACCAGACCTCGAGCCCTTCAAGCTCTGAATAATCTATAACAGTATATCTGAGGCCAAGTCTACAAAGTCCCAGCACCTTTCAGTGTACTCGATGAGGTACTGAGCTAGCCACCAGTATTCCACTGCTAGTAGTTATTCATCCTGAATCTGAGGTTTGACTAACTCATTCACTCTTCTTTCCAGTTTTTGTTTATTCCACACCTGTGCAGTAAAACAATAAAAGAACAAATGACAGAAAATGAGCTGCACATGAAAGTCATTACAGGTTCAGCCTGAGCTTTATGTGCTTTACCTGAGACAGTTTGCTGCTTACACCTTCCTCCTTTTATGTGTGTCTGTGGACGATGATTCATCCTGGAGAAAGCCCTGAGAAAATGACATCACCAGCAACATCTGGAAACCGGAGAGAAAGTGTGTGTGTGTCATGCAGCACATGCTGAATGTGTGTGTCGGCTATTTTGCAACTGCAATTTTATACTACAGGAAAGTCACAAACATGTTTTCATGAACTGTTTAAAACGGATATTTTGTCATGTGAAAAAGGACACGCTTTAGCAACATACTAGAAGACTAAAGAAGAGTCTGAACTTTCCTACAGTCACCTAAAACCAAATGCAACATTTATGAAGCAATTTAAAGTATTTAGTCCTTGAGTTGGGCTGGAAATCTCGTTTTCTTCCCCATTTCTGTTTAGAGACTCTCTGCTGCTTCAGATACATCAACAGAACAGAGACACACTGTAGCCCTTCCCATTCGGTTTTCCTAGAAGTCCTTCAGCTGAGCCTGCAGGTACACAAATATACACAAACACACACACACACACACACACACACACAGCTCAGTGTCTGAGTTTCGTCCCTCTGCCGGTCACCCACCCAGCTCTCTGTCTGCACTCTTCTAGGAAACGAAGCTAAACTGCTGAAACAGGAACTGAAATCCTCCCACCAGTTTTTGCATGTGGATCCACAGGAGCCGACTTACTCGCCTGAATATAAGACCATCCCTCCCTTTCTAAATTACTTTTCACAAAAGACCTTTAGAGGTCAGGAAACTTGGCAAACTTCCCCTGACATGCCATGAGTGATCATCCTGTGAACACTGTAAGATGTATGTCCTGTATATGAACAGAACTCATCTCTTCAGTCCAGCAGTTAGACTGTCAACTTACCATCATGAAATAAGCTGTTAGGCTTGTAATTCTGTGTTTGCAGATCTTTTATACACTCACTTTTGAAGTAGTTTTTATTGTGAGGGGAGGGAGCAGCTGTAACAGTGGGAGTCGTACATGAGCTCTCCTCGTGGAAACTCTGATATCAGCTGAGTCAGCCTCAGCTTGTCCAGAATCAGCAAATAAAACTTTGTGTTGGATATTCTGAACAGATTTTCTGAGAGGTTTCCTGCACAACCAGACACAGACAGAGCTTTAGAAAAAAACAAATATATACAGAAACAGCCAATCCCCTCCCTGCTCCTCAGCGCAGACGTGTCACAGTTCATTGTTTCTCTCGTGTAGTTCTTCTGAATTTTTCAGTGGTCTGTTACAGTCAGTGTTGCTTAGTAACAGGACTCCCTCCTTATGGTCACCATGTGTTTGTTTTGAAGGGGAAACACCTCTGAGCGGGGTAACATTACACAAGAGCTGAGCACAGCTCTCAGAGGCGGCTTCAGGGGAGTAAAGGGGCCTCTGTGGGGGTGTCGCTCTGCTGTCGCACTGAAGTGCTTCATTGAGAGCTGAAACAGTGAGCGACTGTTGGTGACAGCAACATAACAGAGGAGTCATGTGATCTGAAAACATACACATGCATGTTAACCCCTCACTGTGTGAACACAGAGCCACTGTGTGTTACAGTAATGAGGTTAATGGGAGCCGAGGCTCATGGCCTCATGAGTCTGACACACTCGGACTTTGATTTTCAGGCAGAAATAGCGACAGCTTTGAAACAATGAGAACAAAGAACAAAAAGAGCTTAAACAGACTTTTTATGATGTCAACATTCAGAAATAACAGCCGGCTTTTTTTAAAAATTGATACAATATCCACAAAATGTTACAAGTCATAAACTATTTTTAAATAATGCAAGCTAGAAAATGAAATGTTAAAAATATATTTTGGTAATAAAAAGCACATGAAATATGCTTCAAATGACAAAAACATTTTGGTATAAAATAAATACAGCGGTCCCTCGTTTAGCGCGGTTACTAAAAATAACCTGCGATAAGGCGAGTTATTTTTAGAACCAACTTTAAGTAGCCAACTTTATTTTTTACAATTATTATAGAAGTTTTAAGGCTGTTAAACCTCTCACTACACACTTTATACACTTTTCTCACACAGGCATGAACATTTTCTCACATTTCTTTCTTGTTTAAACTCTCAAAGTTCAAACCTTCGTAGAAAATTGAGTCCAGTATTATAGGATGAAAAATGATCAAACCCTGTTTTCCGGTTCAGAACCAGCTGTGAGAGAATTCAACATTAATGAATCAGTGGTACGGACGTGGAGGACGCAAGCAGAATGAGTTGAGGAAAGAAGTCCAACTTTTTGTGCGATGGTTAACATCTTCCTCGGCCTTTTGGGCGCTACCGTTTCGTCGACATCGTTCTGTTTGTTGGGAAGAAAACAAACATACAGTACAGCACTTCAGAGTCACACTGCTAGCGATCAAAGATTTATGTAAAAGCTGGTGAACCGTGTTATAGTGAGGGACACTGGACATCAAAATAATTCACATGATCTCATGAGTCCAACATACTGAAAGCACTTGGCTTCCCCGTCGACCTGCAGCAGGTCGAAAGGTCACAAAGCATCAGTTACTCACCGACCCTGAGTGAACAGAGATGCTGTTTGCAGCTGTCATGTTTTTCTCATCTTATCTTATACTTGCTCATATTTAACATTTATAGTATCCAGTTAATGTTTAAGTTGGCATGTTGTTGATTGGCCCTGCGTTAAGAAGAATAGTTTCATCACAGCTTGCAGAAACTCATTGTAGACGAATCACATTCACATATGTTGCAGCTCACAAACTGAAAGATGATCATTTAATAACAGTGTTTCTATTTAGAGGAAATTAAAGTCTTTGAAGTCTTGTTGCTAAACTTTGAGACGAATAGAAGGTCACACTGCAAGTCAGAGATCAGCAGCTGGACCTTCAGAAACTGTCATTATGTTATGCATGTGACTCTGTTAGTCACAGTGTCACATGCAGTCGGATCAGTGCTGGTCATTGTGAGCTATCTAAACACACAAATGGCGGTCAGAGTCAATCAGCTGTTCGTTTGTCCCCTGCAGCTGTTTTTCAGCAGTTAAAGATTCTGAGTTTATTTAGGGTTAAAAGTAGAAACAGGCTGGACACAAACAGTTAACAGGCACACAAACAGCCACAGACTGCTGTAAACATGCTGGATAGCAGGCAATGCATCATGGGAGAAATACAGAGAAACAACGAAGCTCAGAAGCATGACTGTTATCTGAGTTTAACTCGACTGTTGGTAAACAGATCAATATTTTATGTGTTGTGATTTGCAGATTAAAGATTATATTTCTAATTATTTTGAAAAACAAAAACTAACAAAAAAACAACACAGTTGGATTTTCAGAATATCGGCATATTCATTTCTTCGGGTTTGCAGTCTTGGCTCATGTTTTGCTGACTCCTCATACTGGATACAGTTTGATAACTGAGTGTCATTTGAAGGTGGAGCACTGACACCTCGTGATGTGTTAAACAGAAAGTTTGTGTCTCTACACGGTTTCTAACAAGCATTTAATGAAATAATCTTCATTATGTGCATGAATGAATCCACTGAGCGTCCCTGCGTGTGTGTCTGTGTCGGTGTTAATCCCCTCAGACAGCTGGCGAGTGTGTCTGCTCTGACACCACTGTGTTCAGACTGTTTGGCTTCTTCCTCAGTTTGGTTTTCAGAGGATTAAACATCAAGTCATGAAGTCTCTCAGCTGTTCCCTTCACATCCCAAATGGATTTTTATTGTTTAAAAACTGCTTTCTATTTCAAACCCATTGATGCTGACTCGAGCTTTTCCTGATTTGCTTTTCTGTCAATTCATCCATCCATTTTCTGGGGGGTGGAGCCTATCCCAACTGCCACAGGGTGAGAGAAAGGGTACACACTAGACAGGTTGCCAGAGCAAACACAGGCAACTAGGGATGGCTATCGTTTAGGTTTTATCCGATACCAGTACCAAACCGGTACTTTTGAAACGGTGCCGAGGCTTAAAGAATGGAGAACACAAAATTGGTCCAAAAACCTCTCATGTTCAGCTGTTTTTTTGTAAAAGGATAACAATGTTAGCCTTTTCTGCAGCTATGGGGCATATATGGTATCACTC
Organism: Neolamprologus multifasciatus; assembly: GCF_963576455.1. Lineage (NCBI taxonomy): Eukaryota > Metazoa > Chordata > Actinopteri > Cichliformes > Cichlidae > Neolamprologus > Neolamprologus multifasciatus. The sequence continues at coordinate 29,269,406 of NC_140453.1, read as the reverse complement.
TTGGCTGGAAGCAGCTTAAACAATGGAAAAAACACAAACTTTGTCCAAAAACCTCTCATGTTTAACTGTTTTCCACTTTTTCTTTGGTCATTTTAGCCTTTTTGTCCAGGGTGAAGGGAGTATCTGCCATCAAACAAGAAGACAGCCGCATGTAGCTATGATGGTGTTTGCTAGTTCACCTTACATGCATTAATGTAATAACGTGGTTAGCCTACTCAACGTAAATTACACACGAACAACATTAAGCTACTCACGCAGAGAAGAACGGCTGCTGCTGCATCATCATCCTCATCATTTCTGCTACACTGGCAGGGCTAGGGGCCAGGACTCTCCTCTTCGGGTTTTTGGGGGATGTTGCTAACTCCGGGTCGATAACAGGCACCACACCTGCAGTAGATGTGCTCGGTGTGAGGTCTCGCAGCAAGCTATCAAATACGGCGCATTTCTCTGCTTTTAAAAAAAACTCTATGCGTCGCCAGGTGTTTCATCAGATTTGAGGTGTTACCTCCTTTGACAGTATCACAGTATCACCTTAAAGCACTTGTTGCAGCTGCTGAGTTTGCATATTTTGCTGTGAAGTACAGCCAGACTTTGACCGCTTCACCTTGGGCATTTTAATCTGTAGCTCTGCTCTAAAAGAACGTACGTACCTGGACCCGCCTTCTATCCTCGGAAACGTAAAATGATTGGCTAGAATCTAAAGTGTATCACAGCTCAGGGGAAAAAAAGCATCAAAATGTGCGCTGCTTTTCGGTCTGGTTACTACCGTTTATGTCAGAACCGGTGCCATTATGGCATCCATAACTGAGTTTAGGTTTTTGGACTGTGGGAGGAGAGATGTGAACACAGCTCTACGCATATTCCTCACTGAAACCAGCAAACTCATATTGGCCACTGCCATAGTGATCCTAAAAGCAGCTGGACATAAGACTGAGGCTGCAGACCGAGGAAGCCCCCAGTGGAGAGGAAGAGGAAGGCTGGCAACCAAAATCAGTGAAGCTCAGAAGGATGTTAGTTGGTTAACTGAGGAGCAAAAGGGCGTCACAATAGATCGGTCCTGGATAAAGAGAGGTGCAACAAGAAAACCATCATTGAGACTCTGGAAACTGGCAGCAGGAATAACAGCACATGTTTCTATTTATCTACTGTGTGTGTGAGGAAGAGAGACAGAGAGAGGCGGCACTCTCTCTCCAGCCATTAATACCTTTTTCTGGCGTCCCAGTCGAACAGGGATTCCCAAACAACGCGCTGCTGCTATGGGAGACGCACCAGTGCTGTTGCTGTGGTGACTTGAGTCACTCATAGCCCCTCACACATGCAGCCCTGTGCTTTGTGTTTCTCCTCTAGTCCGAGCTAGAGGCCGCTCATAAGATAATGCACACAGCTCATTACTGCACCTGACCTCTAAGACCTGCCCCCTAGTTACTGTTGCTAGCCCTGTGAAACTTGTCTCAGTAAAGATTAAAATAACAGGATCATTTCCACTGAACTGAGTGTTTACTATTAATTTTAGAGAAACTTTGTGGAATGAGTCACCTTATCAGCTTCTTTTGTTTTTGTTTTAAAAGTTATCAAAGCAATAACAAGTTTACGGTGTAACTGACTGTAGCTAAGGGGGGTTTTCCAGGTTTTCACAGTGTGTGTGTGTGTGTGTGTGTGTGTGTGTGTGTGTGTGTGTGTGTGTGTTATATTAATTCCTATTCATACTCAGAGGGACCATATAAGGAAACAGACTATGTTCCTCTTTTGGAAATACAACGTTTTACTGGAAAGATTCCTGCAGAGAATCAAAGGAAGTTGTGGACAAGGTTAAACTTTTTAGGAATGTGAGGAATGATGAGCGAGATTCCCTGGAATCAGGACTCCTCCTTGCTCTTTCCTTTAGTTTCTATTTCAGTTTGACCTTGCTCTCTTCTTCCTGAGTCATAATGCACACTAATAAATCTACACAGAATCTTTAAATGCAGAGTATCACTGCAAATCACATTATACCGTATGAATATGTAAATATGTAAATGCTGTAAGTGCACACACATAGAGGGTTATTCTGGTGTTTGTAAGGACATCATATTGACCAGCATCCATTTTCCACATTTCATACTCAAATCTAATGATTTACCCGATTAGACCTTGTGTTGTTATCCCCAAAAGAGCAATCTGTCCATGCAAACAGATTAGTCTGCACAACACGAGCAAAGTGAGTGCATGTGCATGTGCATGTGCACGCACCCACACATGCATGAACCATGTGAGTGCACGTGCACGAGCATGTACCAGCAATAACGCTGCAGACAGGGACAGGACGTTACCTGGATTCAGATCAAACAAAAACAAAAACAAAAACATGCTAGTGAAAAAATCTCTCCCCCCTCCTTCCCTCCTTCCCTCCTTCCCTCCCTTCATGAACTTTCCTCCAGTCCACCCCTCCTCCCTCTCTTTCGCTCAGCTCTCGCCCTCTGCCTCTCTGCGTTCTAACGAAACACAAACCTGAGGACTGTTTGTCCCGGGAAATAGTCACATGTCATCATGCAGGAATCTTGCACTCTTAACTGATCTGAAAGCAGCCAGCAAGTCTCTAAAGTGCAATTACAGAGTTGTGCAGGAAGAGCCCAGAACACAGCAGACTTCACCACACCCTCCACTTCTACCTCTCTATCTATCTGCAGACTTACGGCCTCAGTACAGTCGAATTATTTTAGACTGAGCAGCCTGGCAGTACCTCAAAGCTAGCTGCAACATGAATCAAACACTGATGCATCAGTAAATATAATCTGATCATTCTTTTTTCCATGTTTTAATTGACATAATTTAATGCCCCTTTCATTTAAAACATGCTTTACACTTTTAAAAACTCCCACTTTCTGCAGACGTGCTAAAAAGCTTCATATTTGGTGCTTTGTTACTCGCTGAGCACTCAAAGCTCTTTATAACACCAACATAATGCTCTTTATAAAACCCTACTTCCCAAACTACTTCCCATTCCACCCCACACGAGCTTGACTGAAGCTTGCAGACTGTTTCTGTGGTTTTGGCGATCTTCTTTTCTTCTGTGCCAGTTTAGAAAAAGCTGGAGGCATCTTATGGCTCGTTATCTTTCTGTAAAATGAATGGCCGCCCAAGCTGACACCAGACAGGAATCATGTTATGCCAATCTGGGAAAAGATGCACTGAAATCCTGCTTGGTGCAGTCACATTTTCAACATCAGTTCTTCTGTAGAGCAGTGTTGGTGCTTTCCTGGTAGCAGTGGTTGTTTGGCACAAATGTGGCTCATATTTGCAGTTTTACTTGAGTCGTACTGATTACTGATTCTGGACACTTTAACTTCAGTATAGGTTCACCTAATCTCGGCCAAATGTCAGGTGTATTGTGACACAAATCAAGCTCATGATTTTGGGGCCTGCACAACATTTGTCAGTACCACACTGAGTCCAAAGTGCCATAGATTAGTTCTACATTTATCTGCTATCTGGGGCAGCTGATTCCTTGGACTGTAACATGCATACAGTCCAGGAAGGAATAATCGCCTCCACCTGTGAAGAAATCTGTAGCGCTTTTATTACGCCCTCCACCCCTCGGAAAAAAGTCGCAATAGGAGCCTTTCACCAAAAAGAAATCTCACGCAAAAATACAAATAAATAGATAATAAATAAACTAAATGAATCAGCTTACAGAAAGATAACGAGCCATAAGATGCCTCCAGCTTTTTCTAAACCGGCACAGAAGAAAAGAAGATCGCAAAAACCACAGAAACAGTCTGCAAGCTTCAGTCAAGCTCGTGTAGGGTGGAATGGGAAGTAGTTTGGGAAGTAGGGTTTTATAAAGAGCATTATGTTGGTGTTATAAAGAGCTTTGAGTGCTCAACGAGTAACAAAGCACCAAATATGAAGCTTTTTAGCACATCTGCAAAAAGTGGGAGTTTTTAAAAGTGTAAAGCATGGATGTTTTAAATGAAAGGGGCAGTACTGTGAGCCATTAAATTATGTCAATTAAAACGTGGAAAAAAGAATGATCAGATTATATTTATTGATGCATCAGTGTTTGATTCATGTTGCAGCTTGCTTTGAGGTACTGCCAGGCTGCTCAGTGTAAAATAATTAGACAGATCACCACTGTGAAGCTTTCCATTGTAGGAAAATTTCTGACCACTTTTTTGTGGGTTTTTCCTTCTGAATCATCACAATGTCAAGGGTAATGGTGTGTCTCCCTTTACAGCTACCTGCAGTGCAATATTGTCCAAATAATGCTTCAGCGGGTGAAGTAAGACAGTCTGTTCCCGTCTGCTTTGACCCAAACAGAGACCTGCTATGCTACCGTTAGGAAGAACCCTTATTACGCCAGATTTGTTTGTTTACTGAATCACGCATACATGATAATACCTTATTTTAGATAGCGTGATGTGAAGGATAAACAGAGGAGTAACACCAGAATGACAGACGTCTATTTGACTTCGTGACTTGCTCTTCTAGAACAACAGCGCTTCCCCATTCTTTGTATTTATGTGATAAACCAAAGCCTATAATAAAATCCTCTCTGCTTTTTTCTCAACGGAAGCAGGACGATGCGAACTTCCTGGTTGGCCTGCAAAAAAATATTTGTAGCATCTAAAGACATGAGGGATTTTAAGTAATCAACAAAAACTGAGACATCTTTGTTGTGCATTTGAAGGCTCAGTTTATTATGTTTGTTCTTTATCTCTAAAACTCAGGCTTGTCCTGCTCCTTCGTACCTTTGCAGCATCAGCAATACTAAATCTCCTGTTTCCTTTTTATCAGTAAACGCTTGTCTTAAAGTTTGAACAAGCTCACGTGTTTGGAAGCGGGTTCATTTACAGCAACAGCAAACAGGATTGTGAATGTAAGGAGTCACATCACTTTGTTTTGCTTGTTTTCTTTTTCAGCCTTCATCATTTAAATGTAAAGATGTGTTACCGTACATGAACTGAGGGAAGTTTGTTTGTTTATTGCTTTTTAATTGCAACACTTTTTCCGGCGTGTTAACATAACTGGAAAAGGTTTTTTGTACAGCTCAGTCAGGCTTTCAGCTTGCATGAAGTAGCACAGGATTCCACTGGGACGCAGCAGTGATGGATGCTGAAAATGATCCTGTGTAGATATTAATAAATATTAATTCATTTTAAACGTTTCTTATCGATTATTCCAGCTCAACAATGACAGCAAACGGGTTGTGAATGCAGACAGAGCTGCAGGACACACGCTGGCTGTGACATGGATGTCATGTCAGAGGTCAGGACGGCGACCACCTGCTCTGATGATGCAATGGAAAATTGTTCCAAGAGGGACAAAATAGGTCTGAACTCTGTTAGTTTCAGAGCTGCTGGAGGTGCAGAAAGGGCAGCAGTTGTAGTTTGTTTACAGCAGATAGCAGAGCGAGGCGGGACGAAAGAGAGAAAAAGGGGCGAGTGCTTGGAAATATAGAGAAGAGGGGAGGAGCAGGGGAGGAAGTGAACAGAGGGAGCGATGGAAAAGTTTCAGGCTATTGCACCAAAACATTCCTACACTGATGCAAAAACCTGCTAAGCTGCAGGTGACTCCACAGATTAGTCACTTTGAATGAATGTTGTACGACTGCACAATGCAAAGTGTTGTAATGAGTTAAAATACTGTTATCGTTCAATTAAAACCGTAAAAAAAGTGGATGGATTCTCCTTTTTCATTCTGAACTCTGATGAAGCGGGAATCAGTCAGCTCTGGGAGTAACCTTTGACCCTGGGAACATTAAAGATGAACACAGCCCCCTTTAGGCCCCTCAGCCCAAATCTAACAGAGCAGCTGCTTTCAGGAGAGCTGAGCTGGAAGTCTTTAAAGCTAAATATGTGATGTTTAATTGTACTTCTGCTCTTTTATATATTTTACACACACACACACACACAGACACACAGACACACACACACACACACAGACACACACACACACACACAGACACACACACGCCCTTTTTTTGACATTTTCTTTTCCAATAAATTGACAAATCTTTGAGCGACCTGTTAGTCAGAAACATATTTCTTCTTATAGGTTTGGATTCACTGCTTCATCCTATCTGTTTTGTTTAGGTTTGCATAATGTGACATGGTGCTGTGATTTATGAAGTTGCAATGGTCCAACATTGTGTTTCTCGGCTAATATATTCATTTGTCCAGTCATATTATTCTATTTATTTTTGTTTAGGAAGTTTTCTTTTTTAGATCATAAACATCTTGCCATGGTCAGGTTTTACAGATTGAGCAGAGGAAGTGATATGAAAATGCAAATTACAGCTTTCATGTTGTTTATTTTCTAAACGAGGCTCTAAAATGAACCTGACATGATGCATTAAGATGCATGCATTTATCAGTAACCACCTGTTAGGAAGTTTCACTCTAAAACATCTCGATAAGACGTTACCATTCGTCTGCTCCTCACATATTTTCCCAGCCTCTGTCCTTTTTTCTCTGCTCTGTTACATAATTTAATTATTCAATTTTGCAGGACTTGTCCTGGCACGTCGGGTATTTTAGTGAAGGCACTGTCTGTTCTGAGCAGATAAACCGTTGGTAGGTTACGTCTAATTTAGATGTGAACTTTGATCACACGCGGGAACACCGTGTCTCTGCACAAAGCTAATAAAATTGGCTTAATATTTTTAAAAAGCAAAAGGCGAGCTCAGTAAAAACTAAACATAAAGAGGCAAAAATCAAAAGGTGCGTACGTCAGCTTACCTCAGAGGTAAGATGATTCAAATCATTCTGGCTGTTAAATTAATGTTAACGAATTGTTTTTATTGTTTGTTTTTCACTCATGTGTTTGAGCTTTTATCGATAAAATCAAATGTCCTGAAAGCATTAAGTATCCTTAAAACATGGTTGAGTTCATTTGGCTCACATCGACATGTTAAATTATTAAACAAGCTAATGCTAAACAACTGAAGCGTTTTCACTGTCATCTAAATGGTTTAAAGTTGGACAAACCTGGTTAACCAGATTTTGTTTTGACATTAATTCACCAACTAAACCTAATTCTTGATCTTAAACTAAGCTCATCAGTGTTTTAGTGACGTGAGGGGAATATTTGCTAAGCTAACCTCACAACTGCTTTGCTAACTGAACGATTAGCTTATGCTACAGTCACACTGGGTGGGAACACAGTGGTGCATGACCAAACTTACTGGGAGCGTGTGAACATGTGTTGTTGCCTCTGAGATGGTCAGTCACTGTCATTGGTGAGTTGCACCCCTGACCTCTGGATGACCTCTCAGCTGCTTGACTAATACTTTTTAACCCTCAGCAATATACTTCACGTAACAATTATTGTAGTTTAATATAAATTTTTATTTTTATATTGTAGCCAACGTATTAAAAAACAATTACGAACACGGCCATAAGAATGTGTGCTGGATTTTTTAAGTTACATCTTAATTTAAACATTTTTTAAGAACTACTTTACACAGGCTACGAATCTCTGGAGTGTTAAATACTGTGTTGATAAATGGGATAAATAGTCAGTGATGACAGTGTGATCGTATTAATGCTTGGTTTTGTTCTCTTGGGAAGCGTCACTGCTGTTTGCGCTTGGTCGGTCTGCAGGCTCTGGGAGTCTCCGACAGGCAGCAGCTGGTTCAGCGAAGCGCAGCAGCCGAGGAGAGGCGGGACTAAGGGCGGCTGAAGACGCTCAATTAGCAACCAATCATCTGTCTTTAATGAACCAGCCTGCGACAGTGTGCGGGCTCAGCTTGCAGAGCTGCATATTGTCTATGCTCACATTAAGACTGCATTTCTCAGCATCCCTGCACATGGCTGCCCCCCCTCCATGCAACAAAAATTCAGCTTTTCTCTCTTTCTACCATCTGCTGCCAACACAGGATCCAGATAAGCTTCAGTCCAAGTCAATATTACTTAAAGATTCTCAATGAACACAAAGTGTTAAAACAATTAGATATGAAAATGTTTTCAACTACTTTATGTTCTTGATACTTGCAGCGGCTGGGTGGGACTCCTCTTCCTCCTCCTCCTCCTCCTCCTCCTTGCATGTCGTGACATCCAGTGTTTTAATGTTTTGGCTGCTGACAGCTTCCTGTTCTCTCCTGCTGAGTAAACAGACACAGATCAGGTTCCACAGGAAGAGACATCAGACAGTCCTGATCAAGCCAGACTTGTGACTTTAAACTCAGAATGACGAGCCTGACTGATCCTCTTCCTCTGTGCCTCTCTGAGCTCCTCTGTAAAAATAAACCGTTTCTTTGCTTGTGTTCACATTTCATGTGAGTAATCACTAATTATGTCGACAAACAACCATTTCAGTGCATTTATTACTTAAAGGATACAGAGAGAGTCTCTGCTGTTGTCAGTAGAATTGTAAAAGCATATAATAAAAATGTGCACGTATGGATTTTATGGCTCATCAGTTTGATAAATGTGATTTTGTCTTTGCCAAACCAAAGTTAAAGCTGCTGTTTCCAGCAGACATTTAAAGCATGAGCTCTTGTAGTCTGTCGTTACTGTTATTACAAGATGTGCAAGTGTTGCGCTGACTAATGTTCGTGTCACAGTTTGGGACTTTCTGACGTCTGAGTGAAATCCAGGTGTGTCTTGGAAGCTGAGAGACAAAACTCTCCCAGCAGCGTCTCGAGTCTTAATGGCTTCCTGTCTTTGTCTTGGTGAGACCTGACTCTGACTCTGACTCTCCTCTCTGTTCGTGCTTTATTGTTGCCTTCATGAATACTGACTGGCTCTTGTCACAGCCTTTCTCAGGTCCACTCCGCTGATACAGTAGTGTTTTGTCTGGAGAACAGTGGAAATTTCCTCTCCTCCTCCACATCTTCATCATCCAGGCGCTGCAGCACAAATGAGCCCAAGGAAAAATTGTCCAGGACTAAGTGGGACAAAAGTCAAAAGTCAGGACGCAGACAATGAAATGTGGCATTATTTAATCGTCTTATCACTTTTAATTTTCTTTAGAAGAATGAATAGAGGCATGTACACATTACACATTCACAGCATTGTTTCACTCTGTTCTCACACATTTTGGATTATTTGATTGTTTCGACCTCACGGTCACAGAAAAATCTGAATTATCTCACAAAAATAACATTTAATTGACTAAAACTGTCACAGCTGCGCTGGCAGACCGTGGGGCTGTGGGGACCCGAATGCAGACAGTGCATCAGTGCATTTATCTACAGTCTTTCTTCCCAGTGCTCGTGCTCCGTGCCCCCCCCCCCGTTATAGAAGATGTTTTCTGCAGATTTTTTCTATGACATGTTGTTTAAAAATGATGACTGACCTGGTATCAGCTCCTCCAAAACTGACTCAAAGATTTTTGCCATCTTAAAATTGTTGGATCTGTCTACGTGCAGGGCTTGTGCAATAGGTTCACCAATGTTTGGCAGCCTTACAGATTCAAACAAACACGATAAAACAAATACTCTTCTTTTTGGTAGCATTTGGCTCTCGACAGCTGGTCTACAGGTGCAGAGCCAGTTCTGACTTGGCCTGGTTAAAGTGACCCTTCAGCAAACCTCCAGAGAAGCTGCTGTCCAGGGCAGTAATGTCTGTGTGACTGCAGGAGTAATTGTTAGCCTACTTGAAGTTTACTTTGTGGACATTTGCATAGTTGGTAATGTAAGCATGGAAAACGCTGCCTCAGACGTACTGGAGTAAAACTGATCATGGCGTTAGTTTTGGTGAGTCACAAATTTAAGCTCAACTAGCGATCCTGCCAGATCATCTTATCTAAATGCATCAACATACATCAGCTATTGGCTCAGGTGATACCTGTCAGTGGAGCTCATGACCTTGCTTTGAGGTGTACTGAAGCAGTAATCTCCAGGACTGGAACATAAAGCCAACAAAAGTACCTTTCTTCACATAATCGTCACATAAACTCATGTTTCACTGCCTGTTGCATCTTTTTAAAGCATGTCTTTGAATGCTGAAATTCACCACTTTGACTTATTAAACTGTCAGTTAGCATTAAAAAGTAAAAGTGTTTGTCTTTTATACCTGTACACTTACAAATACAGTAATGTACAATAGTGCAAAATACTTATTATCAGTGTTAACTTTGCAGTGCATGCTCTAGTCAAGATGTGATCACTTCAGGCTCCAAAATGTCACGATGGGTAATTCTGTTACAGTATAGAGCTTCGGCTTTCATACAATTTCTTTGCTGCCATCTCTGCAAGCCACTGAATTAGTGTCATGTCCGCTATTTACAAAGCTTGCTTTTATCAGTGAAGGGGTCATGCACCTCTTCTGGCTTTACACATGTGTACAAGGCAGGACAGAGAGGTCTCAGAAGGGAGCTAAACTACCAAATATAAATGACTGCAGATGGAATAACTGTCTAATTTTGACTGCAGTGGTCCTGGCAGAACTGTATTTCCTGCTAAAGGAAAAGGGGTCCTGCAGACTTCTGATCTCTTCTGTTCGTGCAGGCTCCAAACAGGTTTCATAATGTCTGCTTCTGTTAATGTTTGGACCCTTTTGCATATTTCAAATCGTGCATGCACATGCACACACACACAGAGACAGACACACTGACCATGTATGGCTGTTCCCTTTCATGTGGACACTCTGTTCCATCTGCAGCTCTGTCTTGCAAACTTCTGGGAAATGAACCCTGCAGGCATGCAGCAGGCTCCCAGGATCTGGATCTGAATCAGTTTCTGTTTACAACTGGCTGACTTCCGTCAGAGTCACACGGCGTCTCTGTGCAAGCATAAAGCTGCTGCAGGGTACTTGAGGTTGACTTATGAAGTTTAATAGGATCAAGACCTAAACGTTCCACAGGTCTTTACATGCACAAACAAACTTGATCGTCACCTGCCTCTGGGCAACATTTTACAGATGTCACACCTCCATCCCTGTTGATGTCATGAGACATGAGGGTGTGTTTACATTGAGACAGGCTGCAGGTGAGGCACAGCATGACATGAAAGGGTTTTTATCTCGAATAGAGTTTAAAAAGCACAGGGACGACTTGTATATATGCTAGTGCCAAACTTACCATCTATAGGCCAGAAGGGAGGGTGCAGCAGCTGACACTGTATGGGTGCAGCACAAAGACACACATACCTTCTTATTAGTGCCAAGGAACAGACAAATAATTTACTATAACTTCACTCAACAAAAGTGCAATGTTGACTTATTGGATGGTCTTTTAGTACAATTAACCTGCACAGTTTATCTTATTTATCAGATAACTGCAATGAATGCTTTGCAACCAGCAACACAAACACAGTCAAGAGGTTCAGTTCAGGGTCTAGCAGAAAGCTACACCTGCTGTGGATGTGTGAGCACAGTTAAGAGGCCACACGCCCACAAATGCTAACTTAAAGCTTCAATGCAATTATAAAAAGGTGGGTTATAAAAAATACATTGATCATGAAACTAGAGAGCAAAACAAGGTTAATAATATGTGACGTTAGGAGCCTTAAACAGCCACTAGAGAGTTTTTGGCACTTCAGTGTTACTTGATACTCACAGGACAGTGGCAGGGTGAAGGTGCATTAAACTTCCAGGGGAGTGAGGAAAGCTCAGTAAAAATACATTTGAACTGCACTTTTCATGCAGTTCAAATCGCTTCACTGTTGACTGACAACTCACAAATAAGGTAAAGCTGTTTAAAGCACAAAAATATAAATGTAAAATTAAGTTCTGGGAAAGGAAAACTACAATAAAGTCAAGGAAGCTGCTCTACAGTCAGACTGAGGTGGATGTTGTTCTCCGCTGAGTTGAACTATAAGCAGAGCAGCGTGAGCCTGAGACCCCAAAGTACCTGAACCTTTTTTTATTTTCATGGTTTAAATATCGTGCTGTTATTATGTACTCAGTGCTCAGTTCAGTGAGTACATAAATGCTTTGAACAGCTGCTGCAGACAGTAACAGGCTTCAGGCCAGCTGACAAGTTAATAATAGACACACATGCATGTTCTGTTCGTCAGCTAAAAATACATCTGCAAATATTTACCATCGTGAGAGTGAGCAGCGCTAACATGTTAATGAGGGAGTGAATCTGAAGCCAATTAGAAATTATAAATGTGTTCACACAGTCCCAATCGGTGGACCCCCACCCCACCACCACCACCACCACCAACACCACCAACACTTCCACCAAAATGAATGTCTGTAAATTCCTTATTACAAAGGGAGGAAATCGTCGTAGGTGTGCAGCCTGATCACACATTCTGACATTCTCTAACTTAACTAACCAACTAACCCCGTCACCTCCCCCTTACTAGCACCATTATTTGACGTCAGCTCCTTCCTGTCATGTGGGGGTCGGCAGGAAGTCCAGACAGGTCAAAGGTCAGAAAGAGAAACACCTTTCTTTGCAGGCTCTTCACGCTTCACTGATGACATTTCAGTCTGTGTGTGTGTGTGTGTGTGTGTGTGTGTGTGTGTGTACCTGTATTAATCATGCTGTGAGTAAACTGCTCTGTTTGTTCATACTGTTATAATAAGTAGGGACCACCAATGTAACTCATTAAATTACTTGCATCCTTACATCACTTCCTCAACCATCCATTCTCTTCTGCTTTTCCTTATCAGGGCTGCAGGGGAGCTGGTGCCAATCCCAGCTACCATTGAGCGAGAGGCAGAACCCTGGACCCTGGACCGGTCACCAGTCTGTCACAGAGAGACAGACAATCATTTTTCACCAGTTTAGAATCACAAATTAGCCTAACCCTGCTAACCCCGCTAACCCCGCTAATGTCTTTGGACTATGGGAGGAAGCCAGAGTACCTGCAGGGAAGCCAGACAAACATGTGAAAACATCACACAGAAAGGCCCTGTCCACATGCTGGAGCTGAACTCAGGACCTTCTTCCTGTGAGGAAACAGTCCCGACCATCACGCTGCCACCCAAAGGACTGCCGTGTAGTGGAAATCATGTGCCGAAAACAGCTGAACAAGCTGAACATGTCTTTGTTAGAAAGGGTACACTGAAGAGTGTCAAGAAGGTAGAGGGAGCTACAGCGGGGACGACATGCACCCACAAGTGGAGATATGAAATGTGAAAAAACGGCTTCAATTCCAGAGTTTGAAATCTGAGAGAAGGACAGATTTCCTATCCTGAAACAAACGTAATTCATGGGAAAACAGTAAACGGTCTCAAAAAAATTCTTTCACCGTGAGCGTCAGGAGTGTCTGAAGATATACTGGCACAAGGCTCGTGTCTCTGGAGTCCACGGTTTAGGAGATACGATGAGTTGAAATGTTAAAAAGCTTAACCATTTTAAAAGTATAAAGGTTTCGAGCACCAACACATATAGCTGGCATTAGCAGAAATAGCAGATCAGTTTAAAATAAGAATGGTGAAAATCGCACAAAAACTGTGGGAGAAGTTAAGCAGCAAAGAACAAAGAAACAGGAACAGGTTGGATGTCTGCGGCTCACCCATCACTCTGGGTTCTTGGCTAGGTTAGCGTTAGCATGCTGTCTGTGCAGAGGTTGTGTTAGTAGTGTACTGCTGCTGTTTCCACTTTAGCATCGCACTCTTGTCCAGTTGTGCAATGAAAGAAAAGATGTTCATATCTCTGCTGATGAAAAGCTGCACCACTGTTTTATTTTCCCACTCTGGCACATGAACTGAAATCAGCTGATTTTAACCCAACTGCACAAGAAGAGGGAAGAAAACCAAAACACATGTGATGGTGGCTTTTTTTATATCTGCATAGCGTGAAGAGGTTTTCTAATTCTACAAATGCTAATGCTAATGCTAATACAAAACTGTAACGTGTTACATTCCTGCATTACTGAAAAATGTAATGTGATTACAGTAACATGTTACTGTGTTAGTTACAGGTAGAAGATGCAGATGCTGCTTGATTCTGGGCTCAGGAGCTCCAGGCACCGACCTGCTCCTACATCAAACAGCAGATCTCTGGTCGACAAAAGGCCCCATGCCCATCCTCCACTGCACCACATACTCATCTCCTCTGTTTCTATTCTTTTGGTTGGTTGGATTTTAGTTTAGAAATAGACTAAAATGGTATCCTGACTACCACCACCGCCACCACAGGAGTTTACACCCATCCCAGCACACCCTCCACCTTCCTGACCCCCACAAAAAACCAAAAAAGTTCTCTGAACTGCATCCCGAGAGCCCTCCAACCCCCAAAAAGAACAAACCATGCTTACCGCAGGCCCTTCCTTGCACACTGCTCCCTTTTCAGAGGGAGGGGCTCCAACCACGACCCATCACAGCGGCAGACCCCCTACCCCAACAGGGAGACCACAGATCCTGCTTCCACAGAATGAAAGTTCCTGAAATAGATTTCCTACCAGATTATTTCCCTCTTTTTTATCTTGAAAGTACAAACATTGGCTCCTCAACATCTTCTCTCCCTATTTACACATTTTAATCTCAGTTCAATTTTTCCTTTGGCTGTGCCCACCACCGCCTCGCTTTCAGAAAATTCAGTTATGTAGCTTTTACGTTACTTGAAAGGCAAAATAGGAAAACATACGCCCACCTGAAACATACCTCAGCTCTTACCTGTGTGGGAATCAGTGTCATCTGGTGAGTAAGAGACAGATTTATTCTTGGATCTGTATGACATCACAGAGAGGAGATGTCACTAATATGTTCATGTCAAACTCTTTAAAAGAGCTGCAGAGTCAGCTTCATGTCTCAGTACTCATAACAGACACATATGCATGATATCACACACACAGACTGCATGTTGTGATGATGAGGCGTGTCTCGACAGTGGGAAGAGGGAAATGTGCACACAGTGTGCAACACAGAGCAGCTCATCCACAGTTATGTTCCACAACAAACAAGAGCTGCAGGAATCTGAGCCCACACCTTTTAACACACACACACACGTACTTCTATCTTTGTGAGAGCCCTGTATGACATCTGCACACGCAGGTCCATTAAACCGAAACATGAATCTAACATGAACTAAAGCCTCAATCAGTCCTTCAAAGCTCAAACCTTACTTTCCAAAAATCTCTACCTCAGGTTAACAACTTATATCAGTCCTCACAAAGATAGACGTGCAGAATACGCACAGACAGCGTTGGTGTGACTCATAGTGGCTTCATCAATCTGCAGAGTGAAGACACACTCAAGCACTCACACACATACTCTACTGTAAAGTCAGAAACTCCCACAGCAGACTTCAGGCTTCGCCCTGCTGCCCGACAGACGCAAACAAACGCGCACACACACATGCAGCAAATACATCGACACTGAGCCCTGACTCAGACCAGAGTCGGCCCGCTTAAAATAGCCTGGATCCAAATGTCAGACCGGTCTGACGCCAGACGCAGAGGAGAGGCACCGTCAGACCAACCGAGCCCTAGCGGAGGATGCTGCTGCAGCTGCTGTGCGCCTTCATGGCTGCAGGCATGAACACTGTAAACATGTAGTTTGTTATAGCCGAGATGGCAGGCCAAGCTTTCAGCGGAGATTGTACAAAGAAGACAATTTTACATCATCTTTAGTGCGTTTGGTCTTTTTCCTCCAGTTTGTGTTTTTGACTTGCTTTCTCCGACACCATCAAAGCATCAAATTTAAATTAGATAAACTTCCTGTCAACTGAAAGTCACACCTTTTTTCTCCTAATTACTAGTGAGACTGTCCGACACAAAATCTTTGTTTCCACCCGAGACTATATAAACAGTAGCCATACCTCCAAGGTCTAAAAAGTGAAGCCAAGTTTGAAGTGCCTTCTGCAGGTCTGGGAACAGCAAAGATGCTGTGCAGGACCCTCAAGCAGGCCTCTGGTAGAGGACCTAAGCTAAGCCTGAGAATAAAGACCACCCAGAGCGGCGAAAGGGGGATATACTGCTGTGTCTTTGTTGTTTCTAGGACTGCTGCGTTCTTCTGAACAGAGATCTCAGATGTTCTTCCAGGATCTGCTGGAGCCACTCGCCTGGATCAAGTGCTAGGATTACCACTGGGACTACTGTGGCCTTCACCCTCCACATCTTCTCCAGCTCTGCTTCTCTTTGGTATTTCTTGAGCTTCTTGTGTTCCTCCTCCCTAATGTTGCTACCACTCAGTATCCTCGATGGTCGGTGGTCAGAGGGCCCGGTGGCGCCAGTGTCCGGCAGCCTCGCCTCTGTCAGTGCGCCCCAGGGTGGCTGTGGCTACAATGTAGCTTGCCATCACCAGTGTGTGAATGTGTGTGTGAATGGGTGGATGACTGGATATGTAAAGTGCTTTGGGGTCCTTAGGGACTAGTAAAGCGCTATATAAATACAGGCCATTTACCATTTACCATTTTTTTCTTCAGCCAGTAGATGCCAATCATGCCATGGCCTGGTGTTGTCCAACTCTTTATCTGAAGGACATTTTTTGGACATCTGTCACTATGATTGTTACTGGACCGGGTCCAGGGAGGTTGCTGTGGTGAGACTGCTGTTCTCATATTGCTGGAAGTACGGCGTGGATGGTTCAGTGGAAAACATCTGGATTATTCTCCTGCTCCTCTCCATCTGTCTGGTATACTTCTTCAATCTGGGCACTGTTTGGCAGTTTCCGATATGAGCAGCTTACTCAGCTAGATCAGCCTGCTACACACACACACACACACATATATATGTGCATATATATGTGTGTGCATGTATATTTCACCACACACTGTTTGTGTGTGGTATCTTAATATTGGGGTTTAGGTAAATGTGGAGAGTGGGAGGAGCTCAGCGAGCTCAGCTGTAGCTAATTACTGTCATCTTCATAAACAAAAATTATAAATCCTGGTTGGAGTTTGGCACTAAGTCAGAGCTTTGTTTCCCACACAGGCCCACCCAAAATGTCTGAACTGCCAGGAGGGCTGATTTCCAGACACTCGTGCATCTGCTAGACACCCCTCAGAGGCCCCCAGAGGCCCAGGTTTACTCCAAAACACTCATTTGGTTCAGTGTAGTTTGATTAAATGCAAATAAGCCAATCGAAACAGTATCAACAACATTCACCTCCTTATGTCCCAAAACTTAGCAAATTGTTTGACTTGTTATCTGTGTCAGATAATTAGAAAAACGAGCAGGCAGAATGTTTCTGTCATGGAGAACTTCTGTCTGAGTCTGATTCATTGATTTTACTGACTTAATGTATTAATGCTGTTCTATTTTTTTTTATTTTGAATTATTGATTTTACTATGTCCATATTTTTATTTAACTGTGTCCATCAAACAACTTTTCAAAAAACAATTATTTGTTTTTATTATCATTTCGTTTTATTTTATTCTGCTCATATTGGTTTTATTCATTCTGTTGTGTAGCATTATTTATGCTGTTATTGTGTTTTGCTGATGAAAATGTATCTATATAAAGATAAAACCCTTTTTTCTAGTTAAGCACATCACAGCCTGTTGCACATGTGCAGTTTCCCGTCACGCTTCACTAACTAAGCAGCTGACGCGCGCGTGTGTGTGTGTGTGTGTGTGTGTGTGTGTGTGTGTGTGTGTGTGTGTGTGTGTGTCTGGTGTGTTAAACGGTGACAGGTGACTGAAGTCTACTCTGGGGCTTCTGAAGGTCGTGACCTCTGTGGTGAGCATTTCACACCTCCTCAGGTAAACAACCACAGGTGCTCTTCGGACCACTTAGAGGTCACAGCTCAAAGATGGACAGGCTGACCTGCTCAGCATCCTCTGGGAAAATGTTTGCTGTGGGACCCCACTGACCCCCGACATACCCATCCAGTCCTGCGCCGACCTTCTTACAGTTTGTGGTAATTTCTTTAAATTGAACTGATCAAGGACCCCTCAGGTCACACGGGAGCTAAGCCAAACTGTTTAGTGGTGGAAGTAACTGAACACATCTGTGATGGATGAACCTGCTGGTTTCACTGGATCCAGTGAAACAAATGTATACGACACATTTAAAGTGTACTGAGAAGAATTATCATAAAATGTTATTCATATCTAGCAAATTCCTCAAAATATTAAGCTTTAACAATCAACCTCTTAACTCATATTACAGAATAATTTATTTAATAAAATGTTATTTTAAATGTAAAATGTAATTGATTTAAAACAGACTTCTGCATAATGACACATAAACGCTAAATAAACCCTAAAAGCAGTAAAGGAAGGACATTCAAAGCTCTTCTTTGGATGTTGGAGGCCTCCTGTTCCCTTCGTTAAGATGATCCTACAAGACTGTAACAGTGTTGAGGTCTGATAGTGAGCTGATTGTGCTCCACTGTGTTTTCTGCCCATGTATGCTCACTGCTGTGTTTGGGATCCCTGTAACGCTGAGAAACGACAAAATATGACAGAACTTTCATAATTCTAAGAATATTCTCAACCCCAGTGGCTGAAATGCAGCTCAATACTGTGACTGCACCTCTACTGTAGGTGTCTGTAAATAGTTGAACCTCTTTCTTGGTTACAAACTGATGATGATTTAAACCAAAAGTGTCAAATTCAAATTTTTAAGACCTCTAAATCAGCCTTTTGTTGCCGTTTCCCTTCCTTAAGAAAGGCTTCTTGTCTCTTTCACTGATAACATTCAGTTGAATCAATGTTGTGTTATTGTGACAGGTTTCTAGTGCCAAAAGTGCCTAAAGATACAATTAAATATTGATTATTTGCTCATTTATCCTGTGGTTTAACGCGCTTTGTCATACTTGAATGATTCATAGGTCAGAGTTAACTGGTTTAACAAAATAATGATTCCTTTGAAAACGAGTGATAAAGCAGCCAAAGTCCAAAGAACAGCTGAAAGAACTGAAATCAGGGAACAGTTGGTGTAAAGTACGGGAGGTCTTAAAGTGGGATAAGCTCAAATGAATCATTTCAGACAGAGGATGAACCAACCCACGTGCAATATAAGACAAACAGGGATTAGTCAGAACTGGGAATCGTGCAAATATACTTGGAATTAATCTAGGAATTAAAATTTGGAAATGGAAATATGTCCGTGTTAACCACATTAATGAGTGTGCATGAAAATAAATACACTCTTGGGATGGTGCAGTGGTTAGCACTGTTGTGTCACACCAAGCAGTTTCCTGGTATTCGTTTCCAGCCTCTCTGTGGATATTCTCTCTGTACCTGTGTGGGTTTCCTGCAGCTCCCCTCACTTTAATTTGTCAGCAAGACAGGATGTTACAGTGAAGAAGAGAAGAGACTGGAAGGAATCACAATAAAGCTTTAAACATGCAGAGAAGAGCACTGCATCAGTGGCTTTCACAGCAGGTGACAGCGTTTTTTAATCGGATGTTTTATGCTTTTTTGGCGACCTGCATTTGCAAAATGTTGTGTCATCAGAAATGCAGTTTTTACTGGTGTAGTGTTACCTTTTAGACAATATATAACATATATAACATGAAATAAGTTAAAATACATATGTGGTGTTTTACAAATCTGTATAAATACAACAAAGAAAAAGAAAAGTCGTCATCATTTGATTTCTGGGCCGTCGGAGACGTGAAGCGTGTTTCCAAGTCGACACCTTCATGCTCGCAGTTTCTCTGAAGGACTCAAGGTGTGAATTTTCACCCCAGTCACTGACCCCACAGAGTCGGGGTCAGAAAGGGGTCGAGACATGAGTGCACACAAACAAATGAAAATACAAAACAGGCCTGCAATGCAGAGTGAAAACGTCTGGAAAAGAAATAGTAAAAACTTCTATGATTTACTCATGAAAGTGGACACTTTCTCATTACTTTCATATATTTTGTTAGTAAGTATCCAAAACAAGTTTCATTATATAATTTTTAATGGATCTTATATCTGTTTTCTCTCTTGTGTGCTTTTCATACAAGTTTCACACAAGACAGATACAAACTTCATAAGATTTATAAATATCTTTTCCAGGCTGGCTTCTGGGGGAATGAAGGCATCAGACGTCAGCGTGTCATGGGAACAAATTGAGTGAAAGCCTCCATAATTACAGCAACCCTCTGGATGCCTCTGTGTGGACATAAGACTAAACATAATAAAGTCTGAATCTGCAGACGGTGGCACAAACACGACAAAGATAGAAAACCTGCAGCAGCTCGCAGACGGTGAGGGGGTTTAACAGCTGCCGCTCAGACTTTCTGAGGGGAGGGGGAGGTTTGGAAAGTGGGACAGCTCAACACATGTCTCCCCAACGGGGACACCCTGCTGCCCGTCACGCCTCCAAAAAACTGTGTAGTCATGTTCAGGTGCATCTCTGCTTCTGAGGCTCAGGGTCTGCATGAAGGCCAGTCAGTGATCAATCGTTATTATCCACGACCAGCAGGGGCGCTCTCCTCATAGCTTCAGCCAGAGTCTACATTCTGCAGTGTCTTCTGCTTTTACACGCACGCATGCACGAGCACGAGCACGCGCACACATGCACCAACTGTGGCCAAAAGCTCCTTCTATTTTTGCTCTATTGTTCACCACATTTCCCGCCTGTAGAGGTTTGTGTTCCTGGAGAATAACTCAACTGTTTTATGCAGTGCTGCTTCACAATAACACTCAACTCCTGCCACTTTATATTGTAAGGAAAAGCTCTTCAATGTCAGAGAAAGAGCACTTTGTCAAACACTGCCTGGTCACTTTTTTTCTTTTTTTTGGTGAACTGATACGCCCACTGTGACAGTGACAGCCGTGTCTGCATTACATGAGCAGCTGTGTTTACCAGCTGGGAGAGCGTGGCATTGTGTACCTTTGTGGTTTATTTTCCCATTTGCTGGTTGGGTTTAATCGCATGGTTGGTTTTGGAGATTAAGTTAAAATACGGTCATTACAAAAGCAACCGTGCATTGATTGAGTTCCACAAAAACAGCGATGTCACCACAGTCCGTTTATGTACTGATGCATCATTAAAATGACTGAAAACTGGCAGCAGCAGCACGAGGTTACAAAAACTATGGGCTGCATTTCCGGTTGAACTGAGTTCCAACTTCCTGTTCTCCTCATTAGCTGAGTGAAGCTGGGCATGAGCAATGCAAACTTCACTCAGTTGATTTTATCGTCTGCTCCTCTTTGATGTGTTTGTTTTACAACTTTTAAATGACTTTTATTAACATCGTTTGATGACAGCCGCTGATGTGCTTCTGTGACCCCTGAACCACAACTTGTGACTCACAGATTGTCACCCTCGCTGCACAGACAGAGAGGTGTGGCAGTATCTGCCCACCGTGAGTCTTATTATCTGTGCGGATGCAGACGCTCCTGGACTGTCACATGCCTCCTGCATTTCTCACATTCCTCTCAGGCTGCTCAGGATTCAGGAATGCAGCGCAGTGGCAACACCCAGAAAACCGTCCAGCTGCAGCGGCGCTGACTCTGGAGCAGAGAATCCATTTATGGAAAAGGTTTGATGTTTGATGAGGCCTGCAGCTTGTAATGTGGACACTCTGTCTGACAGCAGCAGCCTGAGAGGAAACACACGATTTAATAGCCTCGCAGGGAGACAGAGAAACAGACAGACAGAAAGCTGAGTCTGGATCCGTGCAGACATAATTCCACACATCCTGAACAGTCTGTGCAGACAGAGGGAAAACTGCACAGTCTGAACCTGAAAATACTGCAAAAGCAACAGATTTCTGGGCGAAGCGTGGTGGAAACACCTCTCAGACGCCTGAATCACTGTCTGTAAATCCTGAGTAGGAGTCAGACTGTATGAATCCGGTCTGCAGTCTTGTGTGGTCCCCTCTGTTTTCTGAAGAGACGGATTAAAGTCTGCACTTCGGGTTTACCACATGTCTGGAGCCAGAGGAGCCTCATTTAGGCAGAGACGGGCGGAGTCAGCGTGGAGCTGAACGACCACAACTCAGTGAGATAGATTCAGACTTTAACAAACACCATTATTTTAGACAGGCTTTTGACCCCCTTCAATTCTGGTTGATTTAAGATTTTAGGCCTTTGCACCTTTGCACCTCTGCAGGGCAAGAAAGTTTTAATGCTTTGCAAGAAGAGTGTTTGAAATGTCAATAGCCAGTAAATTTTCAAGTCGTGCAAATACACAAACTCTGCAGTTGGAGACAGTCCCTCTCTGCACCCTGATAATCTGTTTTAAGATGTCTCACCACTCTGCTGTTAACAAACTCATTTGCATAGAGTTTGCATCTCAGTTGCATAAAGACTTTCTGTCTCCTTCCTTTAACTGTTTAAAACAGAGAAGCTCCATCTGTGCTGCATCACATTTACATGTAAGCTCACTCTCCTTCCTCCAGCTGCCTTACAAGGCCATCACCTGGATCCTTTCCAAACGTCTTCAGTTCTCACACATATTGCTATTTTGTGCTCCGCGGCAGTCGGCCTGCTGAAGAAGTAATGATGGACCCATTAAGTTTCAACCAGATAACCCAGTACGTCTCTTTAAAGTGTCGCCTAAATGTCCAACACTACCACCACCAAAAAATCTCACAACTGACTCATGTACTCTGTGTATAGAAGGATTGTGAAGAATTTTGGCCCCTGTCACGTTGTTTTTTTGGAACTAAAAGTGACCACGTTTGGATAAAACGCTCACTTATCAGCTAATCGCTACCGTATATGAGCATCACACAAGCACATCCAAATAAATGAGCAGAATGTCAGCGTGGCACAGACGTCTTGGATACTTCGTGACATGAACTGAAAGCCGTGTTGCTTGACAAAAAGTTACTCTCACACTCGCCTCAAGTGGTGAGTGAGAGAATTTCTCTTCAGTTTTTTGTTGTTTTTTCAGTTTTCAGTCTCAGGAGTTTCTGTTTGACTCATCAGGCTGGACTCATCTCTTTTGGTCTGATGTCCCTTCCTTGCATTTCAGGTTTCCAACAGTTCTTCTTCTTTTTGGTGTCCTTGCAGCACTGATTCACAGTTCGTGCACCCTGCTGAGTGAATATATCACAGAATACAATAAAAATAGAATATTTCCAGCAGTTAGAGCTGATTTGATTTGGGTAAAATTTCCCTGAACTTTTTTCCAGTTATGTTGTGGTGTATCGAACCATGAGTAACATTGATGTTACCAAAGGAGGAAACTGCATGCAAATGGCTTCATTAGCGATGGATATCATGACTGCTGCACAAACAGCTAAGATTAGTAGAGGTCTGAAGGCATGCAGGCGTGTGCATGTAGCCACACTCATCTTTACGATTTAAAATAAGTTTGGTTTTCCATTAAAATATCTGAAAACAAGAATAAGATTCAGTTAGAAAGTTCATCAATGACTCAGTTTTATGCTAAAGCTTCACAGGAGAGTGTTTGAGTCACAACAGGGGAAACCCAGATGGGACAGACACAACAGAGACCCAGACAGGAACCTGACTAATCACACACACTGGCTTCCTTTACTGAGCAACACCAATGCAACTCTCTCTCTCTCACGCACACACACACACACGTCTGATCCTCAGTCCATCTAAACAACTGATTTCTAACATCTGGACAGACAGCAGATGTTTTCAGTCAGACTGTTTCATAACAGTCCAAACCTTCATCAGACAACATCACTGATTCTGGATGAAGCAGCTCTGTGCACTTTCCTGCTGACAGCCCCCAAAAAGAAGGAGATAAACATGCATGTTTGTGTGTTTGCATAACTGATCTGTGAGGACATGCTGTCAGTCAGAGATTGTGAGGACTGGACAAACCTCTGGAGCAATGCTGAAAGAGCCAAAGTTTCTTTACAAGAATGCAAAGAAAGCAGATCAAACTCACCTTTTATAATCTGATTATTTGGATTTTCATCATTAAGTGCATGCATCTTTGACTGAGTTGGCTGCTCCCACAACATGCTGGCTTTACTCCAGTTTGGAGTCACTAACGCACTTGGTTTTTCTGCGGTGCAAAGTCTGGTTTCATGGTGAATCTGGTGGGATATACACTCCTGGGAAGACTGTGGAATTGTGTTAACATACACCTGAATATACACAAAGTTGTTAGACATGCTAGTGTAAAGTCCTGAAAAGCATTGTAATGCAAAAGACACTGGGGAAGTGGAAAAAAGGAAATGTGTGTCATGTTTTCAGTTACAAGCAGCAGGAACCACTGAGGGGAAAAGAGCAAGGAGTCATGTGCATAGACACAGCTGTTTATAGCAGCCATGATTACAATCATCTCGACGTTGTTAGGGTTCTAAAATTGTAACATTAAAATTCAATTCAATTCAATTTTATTTATATAGCACCAAATCACAACAAAAGTCACTTCAAGGCGCTTCATAGATACAGAGAAAAACCCAACAATCATATGACCCCCTATGAGCAGCACTTTGGTGACAGTGGGAAGGAAAAACTCCCTTTTAACAGGAAGAAACCTCCGGCAGAACCAGGCTCAGGGAGGGGCGGGGCCATCTGCTGTGATTGGTTGGGGTGAGAGAAGGAAGACAGGATAAAGACATGCTGTGGAAGAGAGACAGAGGTTAATAACAGATACGATTCAATGCAGAGAGGTCTGCACCAGACACCAGAATATTAATCAATGCCAAATAATATACAGTGATGAATTTTGCCTGTTAATACAGGATGATGTCAGAATCTGAGAAAAGGTCCTGTGATAATATGAGACTCACTGGCTTTGATTTATATTACATCACACATACACCGACTGACTGAATTATGCACCGACGCCACAAATGATTCTTTTTAGAAGAAGGTGCGTGTTTTTCTGCATGCACAGTGCTTATACAAAAGGACCCTGGTGGGTTTGCTGCGTTTTAATCATCCAACCTTTGAAGTACAGCAAGAGCATTTAGCTTTAACTGCAAGAGTGACACATCCAAAAAACAGAAAGTGCACAGATGTGTCATCAGCTTGATTCTTTCTGAGCCAAAACATTTATCAGAAATGAGAATTTACTGCTCTTAAACTGTCAGTTCACTTCCCAGAATCCTCCTGGAGCCGAGCACAACAACGCAAAGGCATGCACCACAGAAATGACTCAAACCCCAGCGAGGGATTTGAATCAGAACATTTCGTAGTGACAGTGCGATCCCAGGATGCTTTTATGTGTGTTTAATAACTGGAGTGAGACTGAGCATGTCGGAGGAGAAAGCAGAGCGCTGTAAATCTATCTCAGTCGGCGCGCTTAGTCATCATCGGTGAGAAAGTGATATAATCCGTCTGCTCAGCTCACCTACATGACTCACTGTAAACTGCACATATCGCGTGTCTGCTGCCTAAACTCCAGCAGTAGGTTGACAGTGAGCTTGTGTAGGTGGTGGAATTGAACATGTGACTTTTAATAATAGAGATAAACGGTGGCAGGAACAGGAGAGATCTACTTTAATGTAACGTTTCTATTTTGCTCAACCTCTGACACATAAAGATATTCTTGTGGAAATTTACTGTTCTGCAGGTTTCTAATGAATAACATCAACTTCACAATGAAAACAAATGAGACTGCAGAATTTGAATTTCTAGAATCCTTTCATCTCTATAAACAGATGTATAAGCATATGAATGTGCAGGTGGACACAGACAGCACAAACAGCTTTGGTTGCAGGTTTGTGGAGACTGAACAGGAATTAACTTGCTGAGGCAGAGAATTTCTAATATAATCGAGACATCTGTAGACATCAGTTTCACATCACAAGATAGTGTCGCACCTTACGAATCAAATCATGTCACAAAACATAACAAAACAGCTCTAATAGACACTAACAGCCCTAACGATCAATGTCCTGGCATATTACACAAAATTAAGCATAAGTGGTGGACACTG
The DNA here is from genome assembly GCF_963576455.1 of Neolamprologus multifasciatus. Lineage (NCBI taxonomy): Eukaryota > Metazoa > Chordata > Actinopteri > Cichliformes > Cichlidae > Neolamprologus > Neolamprologus multifasciatus. The sequence continues at coordinate 29,243,823 of NC_140453.1, read as the reverse complement.
AGATGTCCCTCTTATCTTACTGTACTTTATTTTCTCTGTAGAGGATGTGAAGATAATAAGTGAAGATAGCAAGTGTGTGCAGCATGTCAGGAATCATTTCCTCTGTCGTTTAGTGGTGCGTTTGGGTAATCTTAGTCTCCAGTGACTGTCCAGCACGTCATTCACAGGAGCACATTGAGTTCAAATGAACTCATCTATGAATTAAGTAAAGTCTTCTTAACGGAGCTGCAGAATCAATTAATTAAAAAAAACATCTCCTGATGAGAGTTTTCTGCAGGATATTTGTAATTTATTAGCTCAGTTTGACCTCATAATCAAATTGAGTAAATGTGGTTTTCCCAGCTGGACATTTGTCAAAGCTGGGAAGACGCCGAAAGAAACCTCCAGAAGATCCAGGAGAGAAGGACAAGCTGCCAAAGTGAAAACCCGCAGTGATCCCGTGTCAGGAGTATCACAACAGTTTAGACGCGTTTCTTCTAAACACAGAGTCTCACACTGCGCCAAAAACTGGTCCACCCCAACGACCCCCGACACAAACAGAGTAACATAGTGTACCAGGAGGATTGCCAGGATTTATACATCAGGGAAACCAAACAACCTCTGAAGAAGCGAATGGTACAACACAGAAGAGCCACCTCGTCAGGCCAGGACTCTGCAGTCTGTTCACACCTACCGGCCAGTGGACACTGTTTCAATACCGCTGGTTTGAGGGCGGAGTCAAGGAGGCCATTTACGTGAAAAGGGAAAGACCATCTCTGAATCGAGGAGGGGGCCTAAGGGTACATCTGTCACCATCTTACATGCTGTGATTGCAGCCATTCCCCAACTCTGTGAATGGGACTCATGGTTATTGATCAGTGGTTGTTGATCAATGGTCATGAGAATTTGCATAATTATGATGAAGGTGACCTCCCAGCCCATTGTTCCTTCACTGGGCTGGTTTCAGTCATTATTCAAATGTACTGATTATAAGACTGAAACCTGCAGCTGAGACTGAAGAAGCCACTCGGATGACTGAAAACGTTACATCCAGATGAACAGAATCAACTTCTGGGACCTCATAATCACTTCACTGTCTCTTCTTTGACAGTCATCCTTCTTAACATTAGTTCAAACAGTTCACCAAGAATCAGAATCAGATGTAAAAACGGAGAAACTGAAAGTGTGCAGGCAGCAGTTGACATTTGTGTATGAGTGTACGCGTGAATTAAGGGTAAAACTCTGAGTGTTCTTGGTTGATAAATGAGGCCCCAGGTGTAGAGTTTGGACTGGAATAAAAGCCCCTGATGAGGTTTTACTCAGCAGCCACTGGACCCCTGCAGCTCCTTTGTGGGGCTCCAGATTTACTTTGTGCTAATTTCCATCCAAACCACAAACTTTGTTGTGTGTTCAAACAGTTTTTCAGATCACAGGAAACTGGAGCATTTTCCTTATCAGCCTCTTTATGCATCAGCCTCTTCCCAGCAGCCCCTCCCCTGTCCTGCAGCTGGCTGAGGAAGGGTCGGCATGAGTGAAGTCACACAGGATTTTAACAGGAGGATGCAGGGCGGCGGGGAGCCAGGCGAGTGCTGGATGAGTCATCTGCAGCGGTGAAGTGATGAAAGGCTCAATAAGAGTCCGTTACAGAGCTTAGAGTCTCATCAAGGACTGGAGTCAGGGAGGATGCTTTTATTGTGGCGAGGTTAACCGCAGTGAGTGATTCCTGCCACGTGCTTCTCAAGTAAAGGCTGAGACACTCACACATAGCTACACCTATCACTTACACAGACTAACAAAGCAATCAGAGCTGAATATAAGGAGCTGGGCTCTTTAATGCTGTGGGGACAGAAATACTCTGATGCTTTACTTCAGCCACAGTATGAATATCAGTTAGATACAGAATTTCTTATCACTCCATCCTCATACCAGCAATGAAAATTCTCCTGTTTAGAGTTCAGCTGTTTCATATAAACGATGCACCAGTCTCAGGAGCTGGGCTCTTTATTCTGGGACCGTCCGTGTTACTGGTTTACTAACCATCATCATGTGACACCTGTCAGGTTTTAAAGTCGTATAACAACGAGATATTCTGGGAACTTGCTTTGTTGCAGAACCCAAAGCTGTGAAGCTCATGTATGCTTCAAATATAAATGCTTTTAAACTGGATAGACCGAGCCCAGCTCGACCTCAGCACCTCCGTTTAATACTGTAACTGACAGATCTCATATATGATGACATATGTTGTCATAGATGCCTGCTGTGGGAGTCTTGCTGCTTCTCTCGCTGCCTTTAGGTCTCAGAAGAGAGCTTTACCACCAACTATACATTCATGCAGAGGAACATAACAATCCTCTATTGACCACTTACTCATTCTGGACTGCTCTCATCAAACAGACTTTAAATCCTGCTCAAATCTTTTTTTGCATTATGTATTTCTACTCTGTGCTGTTGTCTCACACCTGTGAGCCTCACTGTGCAGCAGCAGCATCTTTTCTCTCAATGAAAACAAAATGCAGGTTAATATTTACAGATTGTTTTATTCAGGTCAGAGGCTGAAGTGAGAAAAAGAAAGTGAACCTCACTGAGGGGAAACACTGACACCAGCAAACATGTCGACTGTCAGTGTGATAGAAACACACACACAGCTAAGAAACACACGCTACACTTCAAAGAAAGAGGAAGCAGAAAAAACACGTGTTGCAGCTTCTACATCTGGCTTCACTTTTCTTACAACTGAGTTTACTTCTTCTAAACCCTTTACACACACACACACACACACACCCACGCACACACACACACACACACACACACACACACACCCACGCACACACACACACACATTTACACTTTCACAAGTGAGCGTTAGAAAGGAGGAACAGGAGAAAAGGATTATCAGGAAGAGATTAGAGGGGAGGTTTCCACATCGCTCTCGTTTCTCTGCTTGGACAGAAATTTATTTTAAAAAGCTTCAAATTTCATCTTCATTTGAGACAAATCAATACTGGCTAATAGGTCTGAAATCTGTTGCTTTCTTCACCTCACATGTGACTGTCTTTCTTCTTTCTAGCTTTCTTCTTTTCCTTCAGTTTGATTTTTTCCTTCCTGTTTTTCCTTCCTGTCGTCTAACTTAAAGCTCGCTGCTCTTCCTGTTTTTAGATCAGGCAGCAGATAACACAACCGTTACATTGTAAACACACAGAGAGGGAGGTTGCAGAGACATTAGCCTCCCTGCAGGTACCTCAGGTAGCATTAGCATTAACAGTCAGCTGACATTTGCACTTCAGTTCTGTTTGTTTTCTGTTCCCATGTTTTTCATTCATATTCGTATCTGCTGCTTATTGATCATCTGATCAACATATAGCCTCAAAAGATTTAAAGTAAATATTTTTTTAATTCAATTACACTCCAACATATTTTATTGAAATTGTTCTAAATGTTGAATGAAGTAGTCTTTCATTTTTTTATTCTTTTTAAAAATTATTTTATGGTTTTCTGAATTATTCTTTTTCTTTTGGCTGTTCTCTTTAGGGGTCGCAGATCATCTGCCACCATCTCATCCTAACCTCTCGTCTGTCACACATTCACTACATCCATGAATCTCAACAGCTCTCAATCAACACTCTCAAAGCAACAACTGCATCTGCAGCTCTTTCTCAGCATGAAGCCGTACGGTCATCACTGCCTCCTCTGCACTTTCTGCTTCACTAACTTTTCTTCTTCTGTCTTTCTCTCCAGGGGATACTAAAACATAGAAGAGAACATTCATCACATGGCTAAATAAAACCTCACCTGAGCTCACCTGACTCCTCCTGACTCCTGCCACTGTGATTTGTCACATGGAAGCATCACCTCACCATTTTCACAAAGGTGAAAAGGGTGAGGGCAAAAGACTGGATCACCTGAACTCAGCAGGTGACGCTGATGAACAAAAGGTTTATCACAGACACACAGAACAGATCTCGATCTTTAGCGGTCGCAGGAAAGCAGAAAATGATCATTAGGAGAAAAACATTCCTGCAGTGTTCTTGCTGTAAACACATTTGCCTCCCTGCAGGCTGGGGTTGTATTAGCACTAGCATCCGTGTCCCACTGCTATCTGACTAAATGACAATTGCACTGTAGGTCTGTTTGTTTGTGTTCCCAGTTTCTTCTCCCCCTCACTGACCAGTCTTTCCAGTAACATTTAGTGTAATAACTCGTGTGACCTCTGGGATGAATCAGAGAGCATATTTTACTGCTTTAAAGGTCGCGAAGCATGTTTTTATTGTAAGTAGAGATATATATGGTGTTTTATTTTACTCCACTTTAGTTCTTTAACTCTTTGAATCTGTTTTATTGAATTATTTTGCCTGCTGCTGTGTTGATTTTTAAATTCTTTTCAGAATTTAAAAATAAAATTAACCTCTGGGTGGAGAAGAGGACACATTAATGTAAACAACAGATTTAGCTGTTTGCAGCAGTATACAGTAGTGATGGGCTCTATAGAGAGAAAGTCAACATGAAAAAAGATTCATTCTTCCAAAATAATTAATTCTGTCTCGATTAATAATTATCACTCACACGGTTTCTCTGCTGTGATTTGGAAGAAGGAAACAACTCACAGCATGGTTACGATGGTCAGAGAGAAGCAGGGAACACCGAGGATCACCTGAACTTTGACCCTCCTTCATTCACAGTGGAGCAGCAGTACTAAATTGCTGACTTTAGTACAGTTGCAGAAAAAGTTAGGTAATTACAGTAATGGATTACTTTATACTGTTACAGCAGTACTGAATGCACAAACAACTTTTGCATTTGCTAATAACTAAATTTCGCAGGCTTTGTGCTGCATTGCTTATTCTGGCATTTGAGTCTTCTTGTGTCATTTACTGACGGCTCAGGGCTGTAATGCATGTGTAAAAATGTCTTTATATTTTTGTCTGCAGTGTCTCTGATCCATGCAGACTTATGATTATGATTATAGAGACGTGACTGACTCAAATTGTCTGTTTGCTCATGGAAACACTGGACTGTTGTGCAAAACCAGATATAAATAAAACCCTGACATGCTGTTTAAGAAACCTTATCCAGTGAATACAGTTATTTTTATTGCAACACATAAATATTAACTGTCTTTATTTAGACAGTTGTCCTTTTAATTACAGTGACTTAGATAAAGCACTGGGTGTATTTGCAGTAGTTGCCTACATGTCGGCTTTTTAGCTAATTTTTCTACGAGAGTCAGACAGAAACTAGTGAGTCACACTTTCTTCACAGAGACGATGCAGTCTGATTCATCATTAACATCGATTTTTAAAAAATTCACAAACTAGCATTCCTAATAAAATGCTCTTTAGAAGTGTCGCCTGGATTTTGGTGCTGCTGAAGGAGCAGTTTGTCTGCGCTGTGATAACAAAGTCTGTTCTCAGTGGGCGCTTGGCTGCTGATTGCATGAATCAGTCTCATTTGCATATTGTTCACAAAGAGCTGGAGGCTTCAAGCTGGACGTGGAGGGAAAGTGTTTCTGCTCTCGGGGGTTTGTCCCTTCAGCTGAGTTTTGCATAATGAAACAGAAGCTGATACTATGAATGTTTGTGCTGTTGGTATAAACTGACGTGAGCTCTTGACGGACTCAGAGTCTGCTATGGGACAAAGTCTTTCATGCACATTTACAGTCATTACAGACTGCTGCCCATTTCAAAGGAGTTTAGAAATTAGACTGTTTCCTTGCATCTGAAACCTCCTGCAGAAACTTCCTGTCCTGTCTTTATGTTAATGGTCATCTTTATTTTTTTTTATAAATGATTCTTAATAAATACTATTGCTTAATAAATTCCTTATAAATATACACTTATGAGCAAATAAACTACAAAGTGCAGGAACACTTGCAATTAAATCAATCAGCTAGTGAACAGAACCATTGAGCTGTAGTCATAACTGCAACTCCAACTAATGAAACCACAGAAACCTGCAACCTGCAACTAAAGAGAAACTTCTGCAAACTCAATATTCAGCAATTTGCAGTTAAACAGCAACTGGAGCAACTAAACCAGCTGCTCCAATTACAGCAGCTGGACCAACAAGTAAATGCTGCAACTACACCAAACGCTTTACCTACAACAGCGTGGAACGACACACCACAACTATTGCCACTAAGGCAACAACTAAAGCAACTTTGTTCACTGAAAGTTCTCTGAGACAAATGCAAACAAGTCTTCTTGGTTTTTATTGTTTTACTTGCTGGTGTGTGATATCCCTTCAGACTCAGAGGTGCATGTTCATTGCTTGCACCAGCTTCATCAGACTTTTCCAGACCTGCGTGGTTCCAGTCATTCAGAGGGTTAGTGCAGGTCTCCCTCCGCTTTGTGGTCTGGAGGAGAAACGCGTCGCCACATGAGGGAGGGAACATTTGGTTTGAGATCAAAGTGTGGTTTGGGTGGGTGGGGTTAGAGTGGCGGTGGGCAAATGGAAGTTACCTCAGCACATGGCCTGTAATTGTGGGCTGGTGGATTCAGAGAAATGAGGCTGCGTGATGGTGTTTGGATGAAGCCACTGATGAGCTCTGGTTGAAGAAAGAGAAAAAACTTTGAGCTGCCCTTTAATTGGAAGTTTCTTTTTGTTAAAACTTTATTTAAAAGAACAAGAACTTTTCAGAGCATTGTGAAGAAACAGTAAATGCAAGGAGAGGACAGCACGAAAGATTTCACTCAGGCAAGTTGAGCTAAACTCTCCATGTAAAGTCTATTTTTGAATGTGATTTGTATGTTATACAAATGAGGGTTGTAGATGGAACAGTTGATACTAAATAGAAACATAAATGAAACAAGCTGTGGCCTTTTGCGTTGTTCTCTTTCGCAGATGTTTGTTTTCATCTGTGTGGAAAGTGTGGTCGGCTCCATTGAGGGAGGGTTTTCCTCTCTGCAGCTCAAAATATCTCAACTATAAATAGATTCTCTGGACACCGCCAGTTATTTTTATCCCAACTGAGGCTAAATTTACCGAGCCAGGCGTCGCCCCACCCGTCCCGCCACAGAATAACCCCCAACCCCTCCCTTTTCCTTTCCTTCTCAATTCTCCACTGTGGTCAAAGCCGAGAGCTGAGGTCACAGTCTGAGTGAGGCTGAAAGGGAGCTCTGAAAAAGAAATGGGTCAAGCAGAAGCACACATCGAAAAGTGTCTGAACTCAAATCCAAGAATGCCAAAATGAAGTATTAATAAAAGTAAATGAGCTTGCTGAATGTTTTCCCTTCTTCCCCCGATTAAATGCATAAAAAGCATTTTACTCTTTGAGTCTGATCAAAGTTCACTTTATTTAGTTGTTTATTGTAAATATGCAGGGTTATCTCACACCTGTGGCATCTTGTTAGTTTTTGGAGCCCAAAGAGATTGAATTTGGACCACAGGATGAAACTCTGAGGACAGTTTGTCAGGAAGCTGCATTCATAAACTGCATGGGTGCATCACATAGACACATACACCTTCTAACCTGCTACTAGAATTTCACAGTACAAAGCAAGTTATATTATCTGTCACAAAATTGCAAGAAATGTTCAAAAAGGCAACGACATCACACAGATGCAGTTCAGTGAGCTGAATCACCCGAGGTGAAGCCTCACAGACAGCTCCGGGTGCAGCTGACACGCTTCTAATAATGCAAAATTCAGTTTGAGCAGGTTACAGGTAACATTTTGTTTGTTTGTTTTCATTTGATTTGTTATCCAGGCTGTTATAATACATGAAATTATCCACAGAGACTAATATTGTATTTGTGCAGACTGTAAACATGTTTATGTCTGCTGTAAGGTTAGGCAACTTAACATGGGAGACTGCGGGGATAAGCTTACTTTTGCAGCCTGCCTCAAGTGGCTACCAGAGGACCTGCAGCTTGTCTTAGCTTAATTCACCATACAAAGTAACAAAGTCCAGCAAAGGTTACTTTGTGATTAGCTTCTTCTGTCACTTCAGTTTCAAGCAACGCTGAAACATTAGCAGCTGTAAAGCTGCAGATTCTCTCAGTTCATCCACGGTTGAAATGAATATCTGATCTACATGAATATATTCAGTGGTTTCTGAAAGATCAATATGAGCCTGACTTTAAATACCACAGAATAAAAATATTTCACTGGAAGTCGTCTGTTTTTCAGCTGCATTCATCTGTGTCATGAGTGGGTTGGATGGAATTAAGAGCCAAGAGATAAAGTTGCAACTTACAACTGATAAAAAGTTACAAACAGGAAAGATTTCAGTAAGGGATGATAAAGAAAGTCAACTTCTGGTTTTGCTGCCAGTAAATCCCCCCACAGACACACACGCCCCCTGAACACATGCATGTGCGTCTCTTCTTGTCAGAAGCCTCCTTTGCATTATGCAAATTCCCACAACTATTCAATTCAATTCAATTCAATTCAATTCAATTCAATTCAATTCAATTCAATTCAATTCAATTCAATTCAATTCAATTCAATTCAATTTTATTTATATAGCGCCAAATCACAACAAATGTCGCCTCAAGGCGCTTCATAGATACAGAGAAAAGCCCAACAATCATATGACCCCCTATGAGCAAGCACTTTGGCGACAGTGGGAAGGAAAAACTCCCTTTTAACAGGAAGAAACCTCCGGCAGAACCAGGCTCAGGGAGGGGCGGCCATCTGCTGCGACCGGTTGGGGTGAGAGAAGGAAGACAGGATAAAAGACATGCTGTGGAAGAGAGACAGAGATTAATAACAGATACGATTCAATACAGAGAGGTCTGTTAACACATAGTGAGTGAGAAAGGTGACTGGAAAGGAAAAACTCAATGCATCATGGGAATCCCCCGGCAGCCTACATCTATTGCAGCATAACTAAGGGAGGATTCAGGGTCACCTGGTCCAGCCCTAACTATATGCTTTAGCAAAAAGGAAAGTTTAAAGCCTAATCTTAAAAGTAGAGATAGTGTCTGTCTCCCGAATCCAAACTGGAAGCTGGTTCCACAGAAGAGGGGCCTGAAAACTGAAGGCTCTCCCTCCCATTCTACTTTTAAATACTCTAGGAACAACAAGTAGGCCTGCAGAGCGAGAGCGAAGTGCTCTAATAGGGTGATATGGTACTACAAGGTCATTAAGATAAGATGGGGCCTGATTATTTAAGACCTTGTATGTGAGGAGCAGGATTTTGAATTCAATTCTGGATTTAACAGGAAGCCAATGAAGGGAAGCCAAAACAGGAGAAATATGCTCTCTCTTTCTAGTCCCTGTCAGTACTCTTGCTGCAGCATTTTGGATTAACTGAAGGCTTTTCAGTGAGTTTTTTGGACATCCTGATAATAATGAATTGCAGTAGTCCAGCCTGGAAGTAATAAATGCATGAACTATGTCTGTGAAGGTTCTCAGTCATCCAGGTCATCGTAGTCAAAGGAGCTTGCAAAGAAAAGCGTCTGGACTTCTTTAAGTTACTTGAAGACGTTTCACCTCTCATCCGAGAGGCTTCTTCAGTTCTAAGGTCAAATGGTGGAGAGTCCCAGATATAACCCTAGTGGGAGTGTCCCCCCACAGAGGGACAAAAGGACCCCCTGATGATCCTCTAATCGCCTGAGCCAAGGTGTGGAACTGGGTGTGGGTCCCAATCAGCCAGAGTTTCGGGTGGGTTCATTGTGAAACCTGGCCCCACCTTATCATGCGAATTCCTGAGGTGAGATGGCCCAGGGTGTGAGTGGGCATTAAGGCGTCTGGGAAGGGATCTCAAAACTGGATTATAGATGGCAGAGAGTTGGTGTCGTAAACCACCGCCTCTGTTACAAAGATGGTCGCTCACAGTGGACATAGATGGCTTCTTTTAAAATAGAAGCCAAAGAGGAGTGAAAGAAGCCATCTATGTCCACTGTGAGCGACCATCTTTGAACAGAGGCGGTGGTTTACGACACCAACTCTCTGCCATCTATAATCCAGTTTTGAGATCCCTTCCCAGACGCCTTAATGCCCACTCACACCCTGGGCCATCTCACCTCAGGAATTCGCATGATAAGGTGGGGCCAGGTTTCACAATGAACCCACCCGAAACTCTGGCTGATTGGGACCCACACCCAGTTCCACACCTTGGCTCAGGCGATTAGAGGATCATCAGGGGGTCCTTTTGTCCCTCTGTGGGGGGACACTCCCACTAGGGTTATATCTGGGACTCTCCACCATTTGACCTTAGAACTGAAGAAGCCTCTCGGATGAGAGGTGAAACGTCTTCAAGTAACTTAAAGAAGTCCAGACGCTTTTCTTTGCAAGCTCCTTTGACAATGCATGAACTAGTTTTTCAGCGTCACTCTGAGACAGGATATTTCTAATTTTAGAGATGTTGCGCAAATGGAAGAACGCAGTCTTACATATTTGTTTAATATGTGCGTTGAAGGACATATCCTGGTCAAAAATGACTCCAAGGTTCCTCACAGTGTTACTGGAGGCCAAGGTAATGCCATCCAGAGTAAGAATCTGGTTAGATACCATATTTCTAAGCTTTTCAGCGCCGAGTACAATGACCTCAGTTTTATCCGAGTTAAGAAGCAGAAAGTTAGTGGCCATCCAAGTCTTTATGTCTTTAAGACATTCCTGCAGTTTAACTAATTGGTGTGTGTTATCTGGCTTCATGGACAGATAGAGCTGGGTGTCATCTGCATAGCAGTGAAAATGTATGCTATGTCTTCTAATGATGCTGCCTAGGGGAAGCATGTATAATGTAAACAGAATTGGTCCTAGCAACTGTTTTCCTGATTCTAACCTGAACCTTAAAGATGAATCTTACCTCTTAAACAGCTTTAAAAAGCTCCTATGGCGACGAGCTACAAGGTCTAAAACACACACAGACAGCTGCTAACACACACACACACCCATACACACACACACACACGCGTGCAGGAAGTGGTGTCATTTCTGGTTTGTGTTGTTCAGAACACAGAGTGATGAACTCAGCAGGTCACAAACATCCATATAATCATTAACTCACACAATCAGCCCTGAACTTTATTTACAACTACCCAGGAAGCAAAATGACACAAGAGTCTGTAACCTGCAGGGGGGGCAGGGGGGGGTCAACATCTTCTGCCACTTTTTTGAAACCAACACGTCCAACAGCAACAGAGAGAAAAACAGAAGGCAAAGATCTGCAAATCTTAGAAGCCCAGCAGACATAACAAATGTTCACATTGAGATGTTTCAGTATTCCACAGGGAAGCTTGTGTTCTAGATGTTCTTGAATTTTAGCAACACATTTTTTAAAAGTTGGGATGGAGCAACAAAAGGCTGGAAACCGAAGTGTCAATAAAAAGAAACAGACTGAAGATTTTTCAACTAATCAAGTTAATTTGCAGCAGGTCAATAATATGACAGAAGACCATCTTAGAGAGGTTCAGCTGCAAATTGAGGAAAAATTTCAGAATAATGTTCATCCGCGTAAAAATTGTGAAGACGAGGGAAAGCGGGTTGTTAAAAAAACCTCCTTGTGATTGCTTTGGTCATTAATAAAAATAATGGATTGCATTTATAGCGCTTTTCAAGGCACCCAAAGCGCTTTACAATTCCACTATTCATTCACTCACTGGTGGAGGCAGCTACAGTTGTAGCCACAGCTGCCCTGGGGCAGACTGACAGAAGCGAGGCTGCCATATCGCGCCATTGGCCCCTCTGGCCAACACCAATAGGCGGTAGGTGAAGTGTCTTGCCCAAGGACACAACGAGCAGGACAGAGAGCCCAGGGATCGAAACGGCGACCTTCCGGTTACAGATGCGATTCCCAACCCCCTGAGCCACGGTCGCCCATTAGCCTATTGCCATGCTCGTAGTTTGGATACAGGTGACAGACTTGTCTACAAACATGGAAACAATGGAACTGTGAAAAATGTGACGCAAACTGGAAACAGAGAGCCTCAAAGTAAAAGTTGCACCTTTTGAACAGTGATAGTGCTGCGGCACAGCTTCTGCTCTGAAGGAGAACTTTCTCCATTTCCAGTTTGCAGTCATATTTTCAGTACGTACCGTCCTCAGCCAGTAGTTATCAAGTATTTGCAGACAAACATGAAGCATAAAGGCAATTGTGACAACGTGCTAGCAAACAAAGATATTGTTAGGAGATTTAGTACAGCACCTTCCTTGCAAGCACTTTGACTCAGTAAGAACCAGGAAGCTTCAGGCACAACTGCATGTTGGGAAATATGATGATTGTATCATATTCGATATGGAAGGAAACTCTTATGTGTTTTTATTTTAGTTGAATATGTTTAATTTTAACATTAAAGTCTGTGGGAATTGGTTAATTTTTAAGCTAGCCTCAAGTGGCCATAAGAGGAACTGCAAGTGACAGCACATAAGTGTTGGCTTCATTTGTCATGTCTGAAGGCTGACTTACACCCAGTGGTCCGGTGGGGCCTTTCTGTAGTTCTGTTTAATGTGAAGCACACTGACTTCACATGTAAATAAAAGTCCAACATAAATATTATTTTCAATTTATAAACAAAGCCCAAATCCTCTTTGAGTCAAATTCATTGAAGGGTCCTGAGTTCAGATTCTGCTTGTGTGTTTGGACGCAGCGTCGCAGCACCTCGAGTTCAGGACCTGCAGCGCTGCTGAGGTCAGAGGTCTCTCTGCTAATCAGCGTCTGCAGCGTCCCGCCACATCAGACTGCACGTGCGGCGTGATGACATCACAGGGGGGTGAGAGTCAGGGGGTGAAAAGTGAAGGTTAGCTGAGAGACAAATACGTTGTTTTTAACGACCTGTTTTCATACAGCACGTACGAGCAGTGCCATTGGTTCCTGGTTTGTTTCAGGTGTAACTCATGAAACAATTAAAACAATAAAAAAAGACACAAATGTAATAAAGTAAATTTTGATTTTAATGCAAACGGAATCAAAGAGGAATCAAACGAAAACATGTGAAGCTACAGTCCTGAGATTCCTCAGCGGTTTGAGTGCTGTCTGTCTGTGAAATGACAAAATAAAGCCGAGACACCTCGGGGACAACAGATTCAATGATTTGCTTCTCGTCTTCATGACAGGTGCTTCTGACATGCACAAAGGTCGTGACAGAGAAACAAAAATCTGTGTTTAGGATCCAAAAGACAACAAACACGCTGACCCATTTCCAAACCACAGAGCGATGACGACTTCTCTTTGTGCCGTCATCCTGAGGTGTTTTTCATGTGGAGGGAAACAAAGATGAGGAGCAAATGGGTGAAATCACTGATTCACCGCTCAAACACAGGCAGCGCTCTCTGTCACAGTGCAGCACGCTTCATCGGCCAAACAGCTGCTGATGAGAGCTGAGTGGAACAATCAACCACAGATGCCTCCTCCCAGCAGGTCTCACTGGGGATGTTGTGGCTGCTGATCCGCGTATATTTGAGCTGGTGTAAGGCCCACAAATATGTTCCAAAAGAAGAAAGAGCTGAAGCAGGCAAATTCAGTGGACGGGGGTAAGTAGGTGCAACAAAAGGAAAAAGTTGCAGAATAAATCCTCAGATTAGCCAATAACTGTGTAACAGATAAGAAACGTTCTCATCCCAGGTCATCAGTCACTGCTGTTCTGTCAGGTAACTGTTTATGTTATATATATATATATTATGTTTTACCGGACTACATAATAAATCGTCAGCCAGCTGATTGCAGTTTATGTCGTACTTGGTAACATTTTTTACACTTACTAAAACAACTTGGTTAGTTTTAGAAAAGAGTTTAAACCTTGTCCATTATCGACCGATGCCACGTGACATCTTGTGCATCTGACATCTGGTAGTGTTGACAAAAAGAACAGGCTGCAACATGTTATTGAAGAGGCCTGCAGAACATAGAGCTGCTGTCTTTATATTAAATAATGGATTTCAAGGCAGAGATCAAGAAGTCAGTTTCCAATCCAATCCAATTTTATTTATAAAGCACTTTAAAATACCCAGCACAGGAACAAAGTGCTGTACAGAAAATAAGTTAAAACAATAGAATAACAGAAAACAGCAAAATAAATAAATAAAACACATAAAACATAAAATTAAAACAGCCCTATATTAAAACAAAAACAAGATAAAACAGCATCGAATCACCTAAAAACAACTAAAATAAAAAATAAAAATAAAAACCAACATCTCACAGTTTGATAACAGACTGTCTGTTGATGCTGGGGGGCTGTGACAGACATCCAAACCTGGACTTCAGTCAAATTTGCATCCTTTACTATAGTAAAAGGTTAAATTAATAATGTTAAGATGCTTAACATTAGCGCACATTGTGCGCTGTCTATCTTGCGTGCTGCACAATAGCGTTTAATATTTAGTATCTACTGTTATCTACTGCTAGCTAGTTTATTGTGATGGTGATCCAGGTGTTTTGTTTGTTTTTCTTTCTCCCCCCTTTCTCACCGTCTCTTCTCCCCTCTGTTTTTCTTTCTCTCCCTCTCTTTCTTTCATTCCTTCGTCCCTGTCCTCTCCCCCAGTCATGTCTGTCCCGTTTGTAGCAACTGAAAATAAAATAAATACATAATTATGATAAAGGTCAATCAAATGGACCAATATGGCGAGGCCATGATGATCCATTTGGTAAAATAAATCCACTTGGCATCTTTCTTGGCCTTCAGACAACAATTCTGATGCTAAAGATCCAAACGGGACAAAAAAAGATGTTAAGACGTATTTTTTGTGTTTAATTCGATGTCCGTGAGCCAGTAATTGCAGCTTTTTTGCCGTCTTTCTCTCACTGCTTAGATGCTTGTGTTTGTGATGCTGGAGCGATCTCTATCTCTCACACACTCATCATCCCTCTCCTCCTCTCTCTGACTCATCGCTCTGATGCTCTCCTCTGCTCCTCAACCAACCTTACATGGTCAATGACGTGGTGGCAGGATCTCCCTACGTAACACACCGACGTGCCATTCAGCACAGCTTCGGCACCTTATCTAATATAGAGACCGCCGCCTGCCCAGCCGTCCAATCGGTGCACTCCATCTGTTTCCAGGGTGACGTGATGTAGAGAGTAGGGAGCTTCCTCACCGTCTGTGAACAGAAATAGCTGCTAGAGTGACACACTGAGCTTCTTTTTAAGTCTTCTAAAAATAACGCCGCTATTCTTGAGCTTTGATCTGATTAGCAGGTCAACGCCACCAACGCCATCAGGAGCGCACATATCAAACGTTGCACAAGGGGGACGTGGGAACTGAACATAAATGGCACAAATAGTACATCAAGCTTTCAAAGGAAGCAACAGGATTTTCTAGATTCAAGGTAAAAACAAAAAACTGGGACAGTTTTCAGTTTTGTGTTTACATTCTTCTGCTTGTGATGGAGAGCATTATATAATCTAGTGTATGTCTGAGACAAGAAGGCAACATTTATCTATAATTGTTTCATCTGTGATCGTCATAACAGGCTGACAGAAATATTGTGTAATGGAAATCAAAACAAACATTTCCTGTTTTATTCTTGTTTCACTTCATTCTGCTTGCTGACGTTGGCTCGTTTCCATTGTGTCCTCTTTGACCTGATGTTGTGATGTGGAGTCACACTTGGAGTTGTAAGAGAGTCAAGTATTATATTTACAAAAACCTCACATATGTTACAACACTGGTACAAAAAGAAAATATGCAACACTTTTCAAAACTATGTACATTTTTAAAGCCGTTTCAATGTGTTTATTACTGTAAAATGTCCTGAAATAATCACATATCAATTATTTCAGGACATTTTGCTTGTTTTTAGGGTTTTGCCTTCATGCCTGGTGTTCTGCCCGTCTGACTTCCTCCATGCATATATGCTCAGCCTTTGGATTCGATATAGTGTCATCAGATAAGCACAGTTGAGTCGGACGTGTCGACCTGTTGATACTGCAGTCAAACTGGATTACTGCACTGAAGGTATTTCATTGTGTCCTTGCTGTGAGGTATTTACACTCCCAGTTTCTTTTACTTCATGCACACACGCACAGGGATATCGTTGTGGGTGTGTAAAGTGATTAATGCAGGCGGATACATTTCTTATTCACATCAGGGACACGGTGACCTCTGTGCTGCCACCGCTGACGTCTCTGGATCAGATCAGTTTGCCTGCTTCAGGGCGTGAGCTCCTCATGTGTAACACACTGCAATGTTAATGTTTACATAGTGCTGCTTTCATAACCGAGGATGACCATCCTTTGTTGCATGGCACCTGTGAATAAAACAAATTATAACATCTTAACTTTTAGCATGAATAAGTTCAAGTCTTGCTGCAATTAAGCAATTAAGCTGCACTTGCAGAAAATTATTCTAGCTGCTGAAAATAAAATTCACTGATTAAACTTCTTGGATATTCTTCTTGGTGATTTATGTTTGGATCACCACGACACAGTGGAGTTGTTCAGATCAGAGACTCAGCAGACAGGTAGGTGCTTTACCTGCATCTGTCAGCCTCACCTGAATGAAATCACTCCTGTACCTTTATGAAGAGGGAAACTATCCATGTTTATTTCTAATGTTGATTTGAAGATTTTAACATGGTAATCTATGAGGATTGACTCATTTTGACTCTCTCAAATTACATGATTAGAGGGTTGAAATTTATTGGAGTTTCAGTCTTCAGGTCTGCAAACGAGTGTGAGTGAAAGCTGGACGGCACAGAGCAGATGCTTAACGTCAAGAGAAACTAAAACTTTCAAAAGTGATACTTTACGTTGCACGGCTCAGATTGAAACGAGGATCAGAAATGACACCATCAGAGACGAGGTGTGAAAAAGCTTCGTCCATGACAGTGTGAGCAGAACACTGCGTAAATTTGAAAGCACTTATACGCCTCGTGTGTTTTGCCCAATGCAACCTGGCTTCAAATCAGACGAGCTGACGGTAAACTAGCAGGACAGAGGCGATAACTAAGCTGGCATAGCACAGACGACACAAAGCCTTTTTAGAAGTTCTCCCTTTTTGCAACCTCATTGAATGCCTCTCTTGTCTTGTCTTGGTTATTTTGATACAGCATGTTTTTATAATTAGTCGTGTTCAATTCATGATTCTTAGAGTGCCGTACCTCCGTCTTATAACGTCTCTAAAGACAACTGCAAGCAGAGAGGCTAACTGCACTATAACTGTACATGTTGTATTATTACACTGTGTGCGTCAGTTCATTTCGTGCAGTGCTATGTACTGCCTTTAGCAACCAGCTGATCATTTCAGGACTACATTCTTGCAGCACACTGGCTGAGCTGAGCTGTCAATCACCTGAAGAATTTGGGAGTGCTGGCTGTGTCGGGCCTTCAGGCCCCAGCAGGGACGGGTCGCTGCCAAAACAATCAAACCTGTGGCGTCAGCAAAGTGGTGGAGTCCCCATCAAATCCATAAGCGGGAGGAGTAACAGCAGGATGTGACATCAGGATGTGACATCATGGGCAGAACTGGCTGCAGGCCCAGCTTTAGTTTACTGCTCCGGTTTCACACGGGCACACAACTGGAAGAACTCGTGTTCTTGTTCATACACACGATGTCTCGTAGAAAAAGGTTCAGTTTGCAAAAAGAAGTCAAGAAAACTCCAGCGAAGCAGTAACAGGCTGTTTGCATCTATTTTAAATAATGTTTGATGTCCTGAAATATAAATAATGTCAGAAATGAACCACAAATGTTATCAAAGTATCATGTTAGCCTGTGATCTAGAGCCTTGAGTCCAAGCGTGTAGTGCATCCAAACATTAATAAAACCTGCTCCAGACCTCTGACATTAGATAGAGTACCATGGTCTAGGCTTAAAACACAGAGGCTCAGTACTTTCACTGTTTTAGACCCATGCTGTGGAAAAGGTTCTTCTTACTATTAGATCAACTCAATAAGTTCTCCATTTAAAAAAACCTTCAAAACTTTCAAAACCCACTCGTATAGACTGGCTTTTGTATAACATTTTATAATGTCTTGTCGGTGCTTTATACTGGTGACTTCTTTATTTTTTATTGTTTTTGTTTTCATTGTTCCCCTGGTCAGATTTTATGTTATTGCTGCAATTTTAGGGAATTCTGTAAAGAACGGCATTAAAAAAGCTTAAAAAACAAACAAAAAGTCTCATTATTGTCTATATCTTATCTTCTTCAAGCAAGGCAGCCACAAACCCACAGCACAGGAATAACCTACACACCATCCAAGCATCACCATGGAAACCGAGGTGGTGTGAAGATGTCCACCGACATACTCCTCCGTGTTTTCATCCATTTTTATCCTGCAGAGTCACAGACAAGATAAACCATTTATATGCATCATGCAAACAAGTTAAAACCTGAGTTGGATTAACGACAGAATGACACCACATTTTCACATCAAAGGCACTTTTTTTGTCTGAAAAGTGGATTCAACAGTTTTCTAAGAAAATTTTCAAGGAAGCATTTTCCCATTGAGCTGCGTCAGCTAAATATAAAGTCCAGATTATTTGTAAATGATTGCACTGGAACACTGTCAGCATTTTACAGATGTGCTGAGTTTCATTTAACCCCCTAACACCCGAACTCTTCCACGGCAGCATTTTTAATCTCTCTTTGATATTTGGGCTGATTGGGACCCGATGAATGTAAAAGCAAAGAATGACCAGATTTTTTTTTTTACCTGATTTTTGTTTCTAAGAAAAATAAGAGCCACATATGAGGATATTTGTTTAAAATTTGGATAGAACAGTAGCAGTATAACGTCCTTGTAAGTGGATATCAGGCCCTTGTAGAGCAAAATTGAGTATTTTGGTCTAAATAACCCAAAATGTGATGCCCACATATGTGGACGCAGGTCCTAGGAGGTTAATATAGTTGAATCAGTTCTCTGATGACAAGATTGTGATACCAAATGACCATGTCCTCTGCATGTTTTTAGACCAGCAGGACACGCTCAGAATAGAGAACTGAACCTAAATTAGTGGAATGTCCTTTAAAGAGTCCCCTTCATAAGGCCAGGAATAGCTCATAATTTGAGGTCCATGCAGTCCAACTACAAAAATTATAAGAATCAAACTGGACCCAGAACGATTTGTCTTTGTAGGACCTTAAGCAGAACTTGATCAGTTTCCTGTGGAACTTATGGGGCTGTTGATGGACCCTACACTGCATGCTAGTTTTTCTAGACACTAATTCTAGATTCTGTGACAGAGCTGTCCTCCTATGCTTCAGAAAGGACACAAGACCCCTTTAAGGTAGTAAAACAAACCCACACTCATACATACACACGTCTTTTAGATTAACCACACACAAATCGATTATATTTCCATCAGAACTTTATTGACCAAACAGAATAAGTCACAGTGTGGCTTCACTTCTCACTTGTGGCTTTTCCATCACATCAAGCAGACTCATATTTAATGTATTTAGATACATCAGTGTGTAAAATCACATCATGACAAAAGTTCACGTGCAGCAAACAGGTAAGCAGAACACCTGCCACACCTGCAGCGCAGCTAGTCCAGAGCTTTACATGCAGCTCTTCAGTTCATCATGTGACGTCCATTTGCGTCACTCAAGTCCTGGTATTTCATCTTCACTTCCCCCTCTGCAGCTCCATGACTGAGACTTCCTGCTCAGTCTGGTCCAGCTTCCACAGCCACTACCAGTACCGACGTTTCACGTGCTCCACGAGGACAAAAAGACCTCCCCCATCGGGCTCGGATTTGGTTCGGTCCGGCACAGCACAACAACTCATACCGCGTTACTTCTGCGCAGGTTTGATTGTTTTCACTCTTTTCTCACCGCGCCCCGGCGGTCTGATTCGGTTTGGCTTGGCCCGGTTCCAGTCAACGATCCTGCAGCTCCAGGCAGGGCACCCACTGATTGCTGCATCGGCTCTCCTCACAGAAACTGCCGACGTCTTGTAGGGCTTGGCACTGCAGAGGCTGCACTTGAGGGTTCTGCAAAACACGGCGGGGACGGACGGTTAGACTCTGGGAAACACTTTTTTTAAACTTACAACAGTATAATATCATGAACTTGTATCATTTCTCGAGTAGCTCAAAGCAAGTTTACACTTACAGTGACCAGAATGCAGTGCAGATCCCGGGGTTCATTGCTGTTGCTGTCCTCGGTGTCCTCCTTCAGCAGCTGAGCCAGCCGCCTCATGCCTGACACCCGCAGGATGTTGATGTCGTTGTCGCAGCAGAAAGCCTGCAACAGCGTGAAATGGATCTGCAGCGCTATGTCGTCTTCATCCTCCTCATCAGTTGCGAGGATGCACAGTACAACGCTGTCTGGGTCTCTGCATGCGGGACAGAAGGTGAAAGACCCGGTTAGTGTCAGCGTCATTACATGTTTCTCATATCAAAAACTTTGGCGTGCTTAATTAAGCTGAGGAAAATCCAACTTATACTTACACATTCATGAGTTTGGCGGACTCGTAGACTCCAACCGTGAGACAATCCTGCTGCTGAGCAGCGACCAGTAGCTCCTCCAGAGCTTGACTCACCGTCTCCATCCTGCAGAGAAGCGGAGGCGGTTAGAATTGTGCGAACGACACGACTAAACTGTGGCAAACAACTCTAAAGTCTACATAAGCATGCAGATGCAACCTTTAAAGTACAAGAAGGGATTATAAACTCAACTAGAACGCGATCTATAGTGTCAGATCAAATGTGCCAATGCGTAATTGCGCATCACACACAGCCGAAACTTACTTTTTTTCGGTGCTGTTTGATCCAACGACCTCTTCCAAAGTCATGTTGAAGTCAGTAAAATAATCCACAAGATCCAGGATAAGAAGAAATATCCACAGCGCGGAGACACGGCTGTACTATGAAATTCCTGATACAACGTCCAAACACAGCGGTATTCCAGATCGTGTAAAGTCCGTTAACGGTCAAACTGAGTAACAAGTCCGATTACTGCGAGACCGTGAGCAGAAAGAAACTGTGCCTCTGTCAGCCGAAACTCTCCGTTATATTACTGCATCTCGACCGTAGGCGTGGCCACGCCCAGCCTCTCGTTCGTTCATTGGTTTGCCGCTATGAATACATCCCCCGTTCTCTGCGCCTATTTGCTGAGAGCCAGAAGACGCTGGTGATCCCACGTTGGTGGTTTCGGAGAATCCCCCGCTCTCTCCCTCCTTTTCTTCCTACGCTTCTTTCGCCGCTCTGTCCCTCTCTCTCGGTTTGTTTACCGGCAGCTTTTCTTTATGAGTGGAGGAATTTCCAGATCTCTGTACCCCCCCCCCCCCCCCCCCCCCCCGTCCCCACTGGCCGAATAAAAGAAAGCTTCACCGTTTCAATGCTCTCGCATCGTGTTCGTGCACAAACCCCCCAAATACACCTGCACACCCGCGGAGACGCACATGAAATTCAAATATATTTCCAATTATGTTATAAAAGGGAAGCTGGAGCAGCTGACCAGCCCCGTGTGCGAGCACGCGCTGAGCGGACATTGTGTAACGGCGTTGTGCAAGAGCAAGGTTATAAGAAATGGGAAAATGCGCTGTCTGATAAGCACGAGGCGAAATTCACGAGAATCTCAGATGACACTGCTGTTTCTCTTTTATATCACACATATTTTTATCTTTTTGTTTTCTTGCAAACCATCTGCAGCTGCAGAGCACGTGTTGTTCTGAAGCTTCAGCTCAGCACCACTACCTCCATCAGGATAAAAATAATCCTTAGATACAGGATCAGAGCTGTTTATCTGCTGAAGCCTGCAACAGCAGCGCGCAGAACGGAAGTTTGTTACAACAACATTCAAAACTATTATTATAACCTTCATATTTCACATTCATGAAAGCAGGTTCCCTTTTTCTGTCACATGCATTTTTAACATCACACGCAGAGCTGTCACACGTCTGATCGGTGGCCCTGTGTGTGATCAGGTCCACCTCACCGAGCCTGATATGAACTCTGCCCATTAAAACAGGTCTCAGACTCCCCCCAGCGGCTCCATAGTGCATCTGCTGTCAGCGGCGAAACCCCCAGAGAAGGCATGTTGGAACAGCACCCTGCAACGACCGTTTGGGTCACGTGCAGAGCAAGCGCGAGTCCCGGTCTTTGGAAAATATTGGGAATTCCTAAAAGGGAGGTTGAGTGAAAAACATTTTAGGGGGTTTGATGTTTTTTTTAATTTTCAGGGACTTCCTGGGTCTGAATTTCCACGAAAATAAAATTGAAAATGAAACTATTTGCAGGCTTCACTTTACTATGTGCAGCAATTTATTTGAAATTTATCAAAATCCGCCTGTAATCTGTGCAAACACTAAAGACGCTGTGTGCAGAGGTAACCGGGCAGCCGCGGATAAACAGTTTCAAATCCATTTATTAGGAACATCCACAAATATGTAGGATTGTTTAATAAACAATGAAATGTTCTGTATTGTCGCTTACATTATAAGCACTTAACTGATTTAGCACTTGTCCACTGAAAGGTGCAGAAAATCTGTTGGCGTCGCCGTGTGAACAGATTTTTCTGGTGTTACTGCGCCACCTGGTGGAAAGATTCACACTTTACGTGTGTAAATAATTGTGTTATGGTTTTGTTATATTTTGTAGTGTTTTCTTACAATTTCTAACAGAAATAGATACTAGTTAAATACATTAAATTATTATATTTATTGATATATTTAGATATTCATGGAAGAAAACAGTATAAAATGAAAGAAAGATTTACAATAAACATTTATACACATAAACAATATACCCACTACAATTTTTACTAAGCAAAGATTGATGTGTTATTTTATGGATACGATTAGTTTAAAAATGTAAATTTTTCATTGTCTGTGTATTGTTTTATGCAGATTTTACACTCCAGAATTCCCTCAATAAATAAGCAGTAACTAACAAATTATAGAAATATGGGTTTGATATAAAATCTTTTTCTGTTTCTTTTCTTTCTGAGCTTCAGTTGAGATCTGGTGACCGTGAAGGCCATAACATATGATTTGTATGAGGGCTCACCAATAACTTTACAACAGGTATGCATTTTAAAGACGATATTTCTCCATGAGACTGAAATATCCATGAAACAGTGGAACAAATAAATAAAGACAAGCATAAATTTAATGTTAAATAAAGTGCTAAGGGCAAAGTATTTTCATTCTTTCAAGTACATCATCAGTAATTATACAATACTACGATAAGTGCAAAGTCTGCTATAAAGCATCCACAATTCTCACCTTCTTATGATAATTACACTGTACTATTCAGGGTACCAGCTTTATTAGAAAGTATCCAAAGGGGCTCTTCAACCGGTGGGGAGGCTTTTACATCCTTGCAGAAGTTCACTGGTCTCCAGGAGTTCACTCTGCAGGTGGGAGAGAGATATGTTAGAGATGGAGAAAGAACTTAACCTGGGTGTCTATTGTCTTGTGTAGTCTGGGAGATGAGTGGATGGGGTGGGTGCAGTTTTCTCTGTGGTGGGGTCGGGTGGGCTGCCCCGGATTCTGTGGAGCTGGGCGGTGCTGCTGAGTTTGCATCTTTTGCTGTGAAGTACAGCCAGACTTTGACCGCTTCGCCTTGGTCATTTTTAATCTGTAGCTCTGCTCTAAAAGAACGTACGTACCTGGGCCCGCCTACTATCCTGGGAAACGTAAAATGATTGGCTAGAATCTAAAGTTTATGACATCCAAGAAAAAAAAAAAAGCACCGAAATGTGCGCTGCTTTTCGGTCTGGTTACTACAGTTTATGTCAGAACCGGTGCCATGATACCGGTACCCATCCCTACACAAGGCAACTTGTAAAAATGGACCCATTGTCCCATATTAATACAACCCCTAACGATCCTCTAGGGCAGCGGTCCCCAACCCCCGGGTTTCGGACCGGTACCGGTCCGTGAGTCGTTTGGTACCGGGCCGCGAGAGTTGAGGCTCAGGTGTCAAATGTATGGTTTTCAGGGTTTTTATCGGTTTTCAGCGTTATTTTGTTATCGTTTTATCATTAACTCGGTTTTCCTGGGTCTTTTCAAATGTGTTATGAATAAATCTTCTTTTTTTCGGTACCGGTACTAGTTTTATTGTGAAAATATTGTCGGGCATACACGTGGCGCAAAAAAGGTTGGGGACCGCTGCTCTAGGGCTAACACATTCAACAATGTGCTAGCAACCTGTCCAGGGTTTACCCTGCTTTCCACTCTGACAGCTGGAATAGCTGGAAGAAATAGTTTGATCCATTACGTTAGCAGGGTTCTCTGCTGTTAAACTGCAGACTGCTTCCCCTGAGTTGGGGCTGTCCCAAGCAAAGACATTTAAGTATCAATCTACTAGTCAACATGCCAACCATTACCCATGGTCATTAGCTCTGGGTAACTGCTGAAAAAAATGGACTTGAAACGGATCTTTACCCTGGTCTTCATCCTGTTTTGGGATTCTCTCTTTTTTGTGACATTGTTGCAGACTGATCCAAACAAAACAAAACAAAATAAAAAGATCTCTATCAAGAGCACAGCCACGGAATATTGTATGATCAACTGATGATAGAAGTGATAAAATACAGTAAGACTGGCACGTGAGGGTGGTTCAAATACAAGTAAACTTCAATGAAGTTCTTCAATGAAGCAAATAAGATCTTGCAATTTGCCAAATGTAACCAAAAAAGACCTCACCACTAGATGGCAGTGTTTCACCAAAATGTTTTAATATGGTGGCCTAAGAAAACCAAGCATTTGCCCTGAGACTGTTGTAATGGTTAGCACCGTCGACTTACTGCAAGAGGGTTTTGGGTTCAAACTTCCTGTTCTTCTAGCGAAGTCTGCATGTTGGTGATGAGAGTCCAGATGCTGCACTGTAGGACCCTATCCTCCTCTGTTTTTCTTCTTCTTCTTCTGCAGGGCTTAGAGCAGCCTGGTTACCACACTGACTCACTAAGATAAAAGTTGGGGTTAAGTTCACACTATTAGGGTGAATTTAAGCCAATTTCACAAACCAGCTGCATAGAAGATGTCTCAGTTGTTGAATTCTTGGTGACACGAATGGGACATTTTAGCTGTACTTACAATTATAATGTATAATCGCAGCTTTAAGCGCATTGGGTCTATGTGTGTAACTGGATCTTGAAGTTATTTAAAGGAACAGTTCGTTTCAAAATACAATATATCTTTTTCCTCTGGTCTCTTTCCTCTTTTCCCCCGTATTCTACGTCGCGTTATATTCAAAAGAAAGCGAATGTTTCTACATCTTCCAAACTGGATTATTATATCTTTTTTGTCTAAGTACTTTTAGCCCTAAAGTCCGATGTTCCTGTGCTCCTCGCCTCTTCTTTTGTTAAGCTAATCGGTTCCGGTAATGATAACGCACGTGTTCTTTTATCAGGTCCTCATTTTGGTTTTTAAAACGGGTTGAATGGTCGCTAATAGGCCTCATAAGGAACAAATGGAGAAGCTTTCCACATGGAAAGAACCCGGGAGTGTCCCATTATGGCTTCCATAACGAGCGGCCAGGACTGAGTCGAGCTTAGGCAGAAAGATAGCATTTTGTGGGAGAAGCAGAGGTGGAAAAATAAAACAAATAAACAAAAGAAAAACAAAATAAAACAAAATATTTGTAATAATGATACAAAGGAGTCGATGCCCTCTCCTAAGGCAGATTCATTTCTGGGACTAACAGATTTTCTTTTTTAAATATGTATATAAAGTACGAAGGGTGATTGCTCCCCAAACTGGGCTTTGTGTCCATCTTTCTTTAAAAACACAACCAAACAAATATTTACAGGAGCAAATGAAGTGATTCTGTCCATCTGCAAAGTAGCGTTTTCATTTGGGGAAACCTGCAGTCAGCTGAGACTGAAGAAGTCACCTGATGAGTGACGAAATGTCTACGCCACGTCCAGATGAACAGAATCCACTTTGTGGGATTTCCTGACCTGGACGACTGAGCATGCGTCCAGACATGTTTAAGTTTAACGCTTTCTTTTTATCGTGTGCATTTCCGTGGGTCGATATTCAGTACAAGCTACACTGTAAAAAAAAATTGTAATATAAAAGTATTTTACTGTGTATTTTACGGTTTTGTACTGTTTTTCTAGAATATCATTAAATTCACATAAATAGGCTGAAAATAACCGTATTTTTATGAGAAAGTTATTTTCTGTCATTTTATGGTATTATTTTGGTGCCCCAGCTGCCGGAATATTACTGGGGGGGTTTTAGGATTTTTTACAGTGTACAAAGCACTCGTGTCTATTCTGCGTGTTTGTGATCCCCTTTGATTTATTTCATTTTCAGAGGTGTGCAGAACTTTCACACTAAAGGTTAGTGCAATGAACTAAACTAAACAAAAACTAGATTTTACAGCATTTTAGTTTAATTGGGTGACAAAAAATAAGTAGAAAAAAATACAAACTACTGTAGGCTATGGTTTGTTGAATATATATATATATATATATATATATATATATATATATATATATATATATATATATATATATATATATATATCAATCACTGGATTTACCCATTTTGGTGACATTTTCCGACACCCACTGTAATTTTCTCTTTATTTGAATGAATGCCTACTCTGAACTTCGTGAACCTTTTGTTGGGCATACATGGCTATAACAAAGTGATTACAAACAACATCAAAACTACCAACACTGGATATTTTAACACAAACTCTTAGATGTCTGTTGCCCACAGTGGCAGTCCTACACTGTAAAAAAAAATATCCTAAAGTGGGGGGTAAACAAGCAACAGAGACGGGACTTGCGGCAGAAACACCGATCAGCTGATCATTGATCAGTTTCAAGATTGAAGTAGCAACAGGAGAGGGAGGAAGAGAGCAAAGACACAGAATAACTCCAGCTTTGTGTCTTTTTCATTCTCGCTGAAGTCCGGGACAAATCGCGTTCCTTTTCCCCTCAACACAGATGTGTTGTAATTGGTCCAGCCCAGAGTTGATCATGACCAATTGGCTAATCCACCACCTTTCATTGTTTATACCATTACAAAAACAAACAAACAAACATAAAAATGAAAAATCACCATCGGCCCACCGGGCAAATGCCCGGTATGCCCAATGGCCAGTCCAGGTATGCGCGGTCAGCTAGTGGGTAAGAGCAGCGGTCTCCAACCTTTTTTGTGCCACGGACCGGTTTATGGCCGACAATATTTTCAGGAACCGGCCTTTAAGGTGTCGCGGATAAATACAACAAAATAAAACTAATACTGGTACCGAAAAAAAGAAGATTTATTCATAACACACGTGAAAAGACCCAGGAAAACCGAGTTACCGATAAAAACGATAACAAAATAACGCTGAAAACCGATAAAAACCCTGAAAACTATACATTTCACACCTGACGACACCAAACGACTCACGGACCGTACCGGTCCGAGGCCCGGGGGTTGGGGACCGCTGTGTTAGAGCACTTATGCAAATATGTGATGTCTTGATAAATCAAGCAGATATTAGAAGTTTACACAGCACCATTCTCTCCTGAAAATATCTTAAAAGTTTATTTTGTGACCCAGAAAGACAAATATTTCATACTCCGTTCCTCTGTGTTCCTCCACCACTGCCTCATTTGAGTTTTGGACGAAATGGATTCTGGGATATTGCATTTCGTCATTTCGAGCTGATTGGATATGGAACGCCAGGACTGCCATAATGAATTAATTAAATACACCATTAAATAATTAATTAAATGTGTCAATAATTAATTAAAATGGGAAATAATTAATTAAATAAATAGTTATGACACATGTAATTAATTAATTATTGACACATTTAATTAATTATTTATGTATTTCACATTTTAATTAATTATTGACACATTTAATTAATTATTGACACATTTAATTAATTATTTATTGACACATTTAATTAATTATTTATGTATTTCACATTTTAATTAATTATTGACACATTTAATTAATTATTTAATGATATATTTATTTATTTCATTTTGGCAGTCCTGGCGCCTGGCTCTCATCATGAAATAATTTTATCTGTCAACCTCACCCGTCAAACGCAGGGGGCGGGGTTAACGCTGCCCATGCAGCTTCTCTAACATTTGATTGGTTGCCGTGCAAAGTAAGTCAAAACAGGTCGATCCTAGATAATCGATTGCTTGTGTAGACTTGGGGCAGCCAGGTATCCCAGAATGCATTTCAAATCACAGGCAGCAATGTTGGTGGTGTAGTTTTAAAATACCCCGTTTTTCTGTCACCAACTACACTTTTAACTGTGTTTTAGCTGCGAATGTCGCGCTGTAATCTTCACATGGGTCAGGTTGTCAACATAGAACATGTTTGCAAAGGTGCTCAGATGTTTTCAGAGATTTCAGTAGCTCTGCTAACAGTCAGCATGCAGAGTGCACCGAGGGGGTTACGTTAACCGGTTTGTTTACATATTCCACTCTCCGTGTTCCATGTGTTGCATTCGCAGATTCTCATTTTCACCGAACGATCGTCTCTTTCCACCTGGTCTTGTGTCTCTGTGCTTCTGTAACATAAAGGACGAGCTGACATTTTTCTCACGAAACCAGCGATCAGCTCAACAGGCCCTCAGTTTACCTGCATGCATCCTCCTCCTCACCTGTCAGCTGTTTAACACCTGCTGCTAATTCAAGAAACACGCCCACGTTACCTGGTGATAGTCACAGTTTAACTGGGCAGCCGGTGCTAGATATTACGCAACCTCAGCACATTTTTCTGGACAAGATAAGTAAATATAGTTTTTCCCGAGCGCAGAGCTGCTGGAGCTTGTTTCCCAACAGAGCACGAACCCACTTTATCAGCGGCTGATGTCCAATCACCGGCACACAGCTTTGAAACCTGAGCTGAGTTTTAGCTCTCAGTGTTAAACGCTGGACTTAATTCACTCAGGTTTTGTCTGTCGGGTCACGTTTACTTCGCTGTTTTATTTACAACTGAGCAAATCGGTTTGGCTGAGGTTAAAGTTACGTTTCAGAACTGCACAGTTTTACAGACGTTTAATGGTTCACTGTGTTAGACTGAACCATTCGCTTTTCTTTATCTGGTGTGTTTTGGATTTAACAGTAAATTTTGAGATTAAACTGACTTTTAAAATGTTTTTATACAAAGAGGAAAGAGAAGGCGCATTTCCACCGAGAGGAGCAGAGTTTCCAACTACATGTTCATAATGCAGACTGCAACCTGGACAGAAATATTATATCATCTGTTTTTTAATAGGTTTTCTAAGCACCAGCGATCTGTTAGAATTTTTAGAGTTTACTTAACTAAAAATAAATGAGGTTAACATATAATTTGTGTGATTTTTCTCTCTCTCTCTCTCTTTTTATTCATTTTTTTGCTTTTTCGGTCATGTTATGTTTAACTGTCAAAGGTTTGTTACAAACTATGAAACACATGGTGCAGACTTCTGGATGTTAGAAGAAAACTAATACTGCTAATAAGGCAGGAAGGTGTCCTTTAAAACTAAACATGTTAGTAGGACTTTACATCATAGTTTATGAAATAGCACGTGTATTTCAGTAATAGCCTACTGATTTCAGTGTAGTAGTGAACAGTCACACAGCTCACGTGGGTGTTATCTGTGATACTCCTTAACTATAATTTATCCAGGTTAACTTCAGTTAACTCTGAGCGGCTGGATCGACGGAGGTCAGACAACAATTTTACATGTATGATCTTAAAACAGGACACAGCCATTATCCGTCCTGGCCTCATATCAAATGTGAACGCAGACTGAGTCTATGTTTGACGATTGCTTTATATCTAATCTTCCTCTCAAACATTTAAACAGTCTGCAGCTGAGGGAACACAAACTCAAATTGTCGGAACAGGGTTGCTCGTTTCTTGCGTTCATTTGGTAATTTATTAAATGTATAACTGTTATTCTAATCTGCTGCTGAGTCTCTTACGCTGATGAAAATGCAGAAAACACAGATCACGAACACCTGTTCAACCAATCGCTTTCATTCCACTTTGACAAACTGACGGTTCATTTACAGTGTTGCGTCAGACTGCTATATTTTTGTGTTCTTTATGCTGTAGATTTTCACGTCTCTGGAATAGTTGGCAGTATTAAGGATGCTTTTCTGTAAAATCATATTGATATGACCCGTGAATTATTCGTACACAGCAAATTCAAAAGTGTTAAATGTTTTGGTGTTAGTAGTCTTAGAGTTAATTTTACTCTAAGTAGAGTCACATGCTTTTAATGTAACTCTGAGGTGTAAAATGATAGTAGTTAAAATCGAGTGTTAAAAATGAGTGTTTCTATTTCAAATCTGGAGGTGTTACAATGGAAACATTAACTCTTGACCTCTTAACTCTGAACTCCTAGAGGGGCTATGACACTAATAGAGTAAATTCACAGACTCCGCCCCCAGCACGGCTCCGATCGAAGCTGAAGTGAAGCCGTTTCAGAACATTTTGCTCTACATATTTGAGTTGTTTGCCATGCTTGGTAAGTCATTTTTTCAAAGATTGTTTCAATTATTATTATTAGCTTTTACTTCTGTGGCTCTTTGGAGTTGAGACAAAGCTGTGTGAAAGGCATTAGCCATGTTGCTCGCTGATAGCACCGCTCGCTGTTTTAGCTAGCTGAAAGGTATTGTTTTCGGCAAATACCACAGCCTTGAAAAAAAGTTTGCATGTGAATTTTCGGTTAAATTTTTTGGTCAAATACACCTAAAACAATGTCTAGAATGTGAAATGTTGGTATAATGGTGCTACTTGAAGCCTGAAAACGATCTCCCATAAAAAACGAGCAAACAGCAGTAGCAGATGTCCTGACTGGGTTCTACGTTAGCATTTAGATCCCTCCAGAGTTTTGTGCACACGGTTTAGGTAAAAATGAAAAAGGTTGAGGTTTTACATTTAGTTCAGTACTACCTGTTGCCTGTGTCCTTATCTTTTGGGAAAATACTTTACACAAGTAATGTCTCAAAAAGGATTCCCTTTTTTTTTTTTTTTTTTTTTTTTTTTTTCACTGTGCTGCAATTGATTTGTGCCATTAATTAGTGTCAACTAATTTTTATTCAATCTCCACATAGGATATGCTTGTGAAGATGGAATATGGGGGAGAGCAGAAGTGCGTTGAAGTTCCACAAAGTGATGAATGAAGGACATGCATATTGTATTTTGTATTTATTGAAATAAGTGATGAGAATGCTGTTATTTGCATTTACCAGCTCACCTATGTCAGACCTTTTGATAAACGAAATTCTAATGAAAGTGAGAACATGTACACTGTTACATCTTTCAGAAAATGTTTTGAAATTGTGGTGCACGGTTCAGAATAAATGTTTTTCAAAAACCATTGCGTCTTTTTAGTAAATGTTTATTTCCAAAAGAAATTTCTAGAAGTTCAGAACAGTAAAATTCCCGCTTTTTAGAATTAATTAGAAGATAACTCTTACGTAGTTAAACTAAAATACTCTTTGAGAGTTAATATATAAACTCTTAACACCAAGTGTTAAATTATCAACTCCAGAGAGATTTGGTGTTTAACACTAAATCAGAGTTAACATACCAACTCTCCAAAAAGAGTTAAATTAACACTCTCTGGTGTGGACCCATATAGACACTTTAAAAGTGTTGAAATCAAATCTGACAGTGTTAATTTGGACATGCTGGATTTGCTGTGTAGATGACAGTTAGATTAGTCAGCTGGGAAACTCTGTGTTACCTCAGAGAGCTGAAGATATCGTGGATATGCTGACCTCGCTCTGTGGTGTACAGGTCCGTTTACCCTCATGATTAATATTCACAATAAAAATATTAGCCGAACATCATGAAGTCTGTATGTGTGTCATAGTTTCGAACAACCTTTGTACAGTTAAAGCCAGCAGTTACTACATGAGGAAACACCAACGTTATCTCTTTTATGCGTTTATACGCAGGTCACGCTGATTACTGAACAAAAACCCAAAGATCAGCTGTTAATCGAATTTATTTGCTCTCTCTCCTCCTTAAACATGTTTTTAATGTTAGTTATAATTCAGAATTGGCGACTGAAACACGTAGGACACATAAGAACATCAGGAAATAAAACCCTGATAAATATAACCTCAGTAAAAGAAGTCCGTGTCAGCGGGGGTTATTACAGCTGTGTACCGGGGCCTGAGCCTTTTCGGTGGTAATAACAGCTCGATTGCTTGCGAGGCGAGCGGGTCTATCCACGCTTTGCCGTGAGACTGGGCAGACATCTCCGAAATCATCGAAGCACTTTTGCAAAGAGGCTGTATCTTGAGAAACCGACCAGACACATGAAGATTAAACCACTACATTCTCGGCTAAAAAAATATTAAAACTGTATTTGGTGACACACACAAACAGGGTTTTTCAAAGTTCAGTTCTGTTAGTTTCCACATGCTGGTTGTTGTGTTCTAAAAACAATGGCCACCAGGCCAAAGCAATGGTTTTGAGTCGATCAGCGTTAACCCCGCCCCCTGAGTTTGATGGGTGAGGTTGACAGATAAAATTATTTCATGATGAGAGCCAGGCGCCAGGACTGCCAAAATGAAATAAATAAATATATCATTAAATAATTAATTAAATGTGTCAATAATTAATTAAAATGTGAAATACATAAATAATTAATTAAATGTGTCAATAAATAATTAATTAAATGTGTCAATAATTAATTAAATGTGTCAATAATTAATTAAAATGTGAAATACATAAATAATTAATTAAATGTGTCAATAATTAATTAATTACATGTGTCATAACTATTTATTTAATTAATTATTTCCCATTTTAATTAATTATTGACACATTTAATTAATTATTTAATGGTGTATTTAATTAATTCATTATGGCAGTCCTGGCGTTCCATAATTGGAGACCAAAACAGCCAATCAGATCCGATTTTTTCATCCAAGTCTGTGATTGGCTGGTTTTGAGTGGCACGGGCAGAAATGTTGAGAGCGTGAGCAACACATTGGCGCAAATGCAAAAACTGAGCGAGAGGGGCTGCTGTTGTGTGTGTGTGTGTGGATAATAGCAAACACTGAAATACAGTTTTTGCACGCAGCAATGAATTTTGTTCACTCAAATTCAGCTTTTCTTCGCTCAAAATAAATTTCTCCTCAAAATGCAACACTTGCACCTGCAAACTTTTTTTTTTTTTACGTGCGCTGAGAATAGTGGCACAAAGATAACGCCATACCGCCGCCCCGCCCTCTCCTTCCTGTGCAGCAAGCAGCAGGCGCACCTCGCAAACAGAGGGCGCCCTTACTCCCAGCAAATGGGCGATAGAAAACCGATCGGTGCCTGTACCATTCCCAATATGCGCTGGCTGACGTCGGGGCAGCATGAGTACCAGCCGATGCCCGTGATGCCGCCCCCCACCACGATGCCACCCCGTGTCGCCCGTATCAAAAACCGCTACTGGTCGCCCATCTGTAAAGATCAGACATTTACAGGCAGAGACAAAACCCCGAGGAGTCGTCTGGCTCCAAGGCCCTGAAAAAAACAAGACTCACTAACTGTAGGTGAACGGTGACCACTGATGGTTCTCTCAGGTGAATCCCTGTAACAGTGAGTCAGTCTGGCACTTTCCAACCTGTTTTCTTATCTGTCTTATAGATAGATCTTTATTGTCACTGTTTGGCGTCTCTCTGCAGCTTTGAGGTTTTTACATTCAGATTTTTTCGGATAAGACAATAAGATTAATAAAGATAAAATACGTTTAAGAGGTACCTACACAAGGAATGTATGTGATGCACAATAAGTATCTACACAAAAGGACATGCACAAGTTATATACAGAAAATATAAAATAAAAGAACCGTTAATAAGTGGGTGGAGTGTGTTCAGTGTGAAAACAGTCGTTCAGCTGAATTTGGTACAGAAAGACACGTGACAAATTAAGTTTCATATTTGCTTTGAGGTAAAGTTTCTGTGTTTGCGCTGTTCAGGGTCAGTGGAAAGATTTGTTTCATTTTAGCTTTTGTTTTTTTGTTTTTATGTTTATACTTACAGAATTTCTATAACAAATGTAATGTATGAATTATTATTTAACCTGTAGAAGGATCTTTCTGACCCCAGTAGCAAAACCTGTTAAGAAAAATTAAAATAAATAAGAGCAATAAAATTTTATTTTACGTGCATTCTAAAAATGCGAGTTGTTTTTTTGTTTTTGTTTTGTTTTTAGAAATATGACAAATAAAATGTTTTATTTTAAAACGGAAGTGTTTTGCATTGCTCTCTGGAAGTCTAAATATGGATACTTGTAAGATTTGATTTGATTAATTCTCCTAACGGAAATGTTTAAACATGATGTTAAACATAACAGTTTTTTTCTTTCTCTCGGGGTGTTTTATTTATATCATTGTAAATCATGAAGTTGAATCCAGGAAAGCCCAACCCATTTAAAAACCTCAGGAAGTCAAACAAATGCACAACAAAAGAGAAAGAAATGAAAGACTCTTTTATTTAATTATACATATGTTTATCTCACGATTCCAAAGAATAATCAACACGCATTTACAGAAACTGCTGATCTTCAATTTCGAGTTTAAGTTCACACACTTCATATTAAGGCAGTGTCTAAATTATTTAGGGGAAATAAGATCTGCAGAGACAACGCAGAGAGCAAGGTTCTCTGTCCCAGTTACACCCCACCAGTAGCGGTTTTAGATACGGGCGACACGGGCGGTTGCCCGGGGTGGCATCGTGGTGGGGGGCGGCATCACGGGCCTCGGCAAAAAAAAAAAATGCTCGTACTCATGCTGCCCCGACGCATATTGGGAATGGCACAGGCACCGATCGGTTTTCTGTCGCCCATTTGCTGGGAGTAAGGGCGCCCTCCGTTTGCGAGGTGCGCCTGCAGCTTGCGGCACAGAGAGGAGAGGGCGGGGCGGCGGGGATTCTCTGGCTGGCTGGAGCAGCATCTAATAACCAACTCGCAAAATAAAACAAAATAAAAACAAACCAACAAACACGAAAACACCAGACATTATAATACAGACTTATAATTTGCACCGATGTTTTTTCGAAATTCTTTACACGAAAAGTGAGCTCGAGAGCCCTCGGTGCGCATGCTCGCTGCTGAAGTCAAAGTAAACTTTATTGTCATCTCCGCTACAGTCCAGTATATATAGAGACGAGACGACGAGGCTCCAGTTACAGCAGTGCAAGTAAACATACAATATATATAAGAAGAGTAAGAAAATAAATATACACTTTAGGACTCGGGGTAAAGGGATCAATAACAATTTAGAATTTACAGTTTGATGATTTAAAGTCTCACACAAGCCGTCGAAAGGGGAAGGGGGCCTGCTGCTTCCAAATAGAGCACATTTCATTTATACTGTTGTAAATCCAAGCCCATTATGTATTCATGATCTGAATCCTGGGTTGTGTGAAATCCCAGAAATACACAAAGCAAATCTGTGAACTAAGGTGTAGGTGTGTTATGTTGTGGTGATCCTCGGGTTGGAGGATTTGTGTTCATACTGGAGTGCAACATTAAAACCAATGGAAGATGGACAAGAAAAGTTCAAAGCCATCAGGTCCTCAGTTTAGAAAAAAGAGAAAAGAAGAGGAGGAGAAACGAGCAAAAGATGCAGGTAAGCAGATGTGTGATTGGATGATGGCAGGTCATCCTGAAACAATCAGAATCAGAATAGTTTATTAATCCCTAAGGAAACTTTGTGGGTTACAGTTGCTCCAAGAAGAAATGGTAATAAATAGTAACAGTAACAGACTAAACTCCAAACAATACATTATGTTACAGATTTTAATATTAATGAGTCATTGTCAATTGTTGATTTGTCCTGTTCTCATTGTATGACAAATTGTGATGGCTGTTTGGTAGCTGTTTGCATACTATGCATAGGGGAGACCGGGGATAGTTGTAACGTGGGTCAGTTGTAACACTTCCAATTTCTCCAATCAGAGCTAAGTTTCAAATGATGTGACTCATCCTGTGCATGCCCAACTCAGTTCTGCTATCACATGTGAAAAATCAGCACATTTTGTCAAACACAGACAATTTAACACGAAAAAAAAGTAATTTGTATGCCAAAAAGTAAGTTTTTCTACTTAATTTCAATTTCTAATAGCATTATCTGCTTTGCAGTTAAACTCATCAAACTTAAATTATGTTATTTGTATGTCTATGGGGATATATTCTGTGTAGGTCTTTAGTGCTAATGTTTTAGCCGTTGGCTGTAATGTTAGCTAGTTCATGGCTATAGGAGTCTGGGTCAGTTGTAACAATAATGCAATGTTACAACTTACCACACTATTACTTTAACTTATATTAAACAAGTTGGGGCAACGACATCAGCAGAGAGGTTCACTGGTCGCTTTTGTATATGCGGTTAATGCCATTGGCAACACAATTCCTCCACTGTTTGTGTTCCCACACATACATTATGCAGACCACTGTGTCAGAGATGGACCAGTAGGAAGTACTGGTAGTGGAAATAAATCAGGTTGGGTGCAAGAAACAGATTTCCTCATCTTTCTGAAGCACTTTGCAAACCACACCAAGGTAAGCCATGATAAAAAGTAATGGGATTGCGATGCTGGTGAACAACTACATTTTTTCAGCTTCATTGTTATGTTCAAAATTGGTGCAAGAGTTGTAGGTTATAATGCCCACTGAGCCAATGAGGCCAAACTCAAGGAAGACCAACCAAAATTAATGAAATATTCAGTTGCAGAAAATTCCATAACTTTTTTCGGGGGTTGGCATATGTTCAAAATCTAGATTTCTGCATTCTGTCACACACACACATAGTTACATAAATGGCTCTAAGTGCATTCATGTGTTGAATAAACAAAGATTACATGTTAATGTTTTGTTAGTACCCTTATTTCATTGTGTTACATTTCACCCCAGGATATGTTACAACTAACCCAGACTATGGGGTTAATTGTAACATTTCACTCTTTGTGTTTGAGACCATACCATGCAATGGGTAATTGTGCTGCAGAGAAAATAGCTGCACTATTTAATAGCAGAGACATGTAAATACTTTGCATTACATTTTGAATCCACTACCTTAAAAGAGCTCCAATTTACAGACAGAAATGTCAAAAATGTTACAACTATCCCCGGTCTCCCCTACTCTCTCTCTCTTCATGTGTGTGTGTGTGTGTGTACAACAGTTTTATGTTAATGTACAGTCCTTAATATGTTGTGTGTGTGTGTGGGGGGGGGGGGGGGGGGAGGCGCAAGAGGGAGTGTTCGCCCAGGGCGCCAAACAGGCTAGGACCGCCACTGCACCCCACCACCGGCAGGGTGGGGGTGGGGGTCCGAGACCTGGTGTTGCTGTGTACGAAGTTCAGTTCAAGTCTGTAGGAGACGAGAGGGTAAGGGGGACGCACAGACATGTTTGTTTGACCTCAATTAAAGTTTTTATTTTACTTTTTAATTTCCAATTGTCGATAAATATTAGAATAATCGCGGGCTGGGTGGCCTGGTCTAAAAGTTTGCTTCGGTCGAAGTAAGGTCAGGTAATTGCACATGATTATTATGAGGTGCTGTATAACAGTGTCAGAACCTCCCGTCCAAAAATTGTAATTATACATTTCTTGCCGTTTAAAAAAGACATTTTCTGTTTCGGACTTTTGAATTTTGTACCAAGCATTCCCACGCGTGACTTGCAAATACATTTTTAAAACTATTTAAAACTGTCTACCTTCAAACCGCCTGCTGTGTTCCGGTGGGCCAGCCCACCCCACCTGAGTATAAATGAAGGACCTGATCCACTGGGCTCAGTTTCTCTTAAAGACATACACTCTGCTCCTGCTTTAGATCTCTGCACTTTTGCTACATCCAAGATGACCGAACAGTGGATGTAAGACTTCACGGGTTTTTTCCCACAGTTTGCTTGTGTTTCAGTTCAGTGCAACATTCTGCGGTGTCTGAAAAATGATTTGATTTCTTTAATCACTATATTTCTTTACGCTAACTTTATTTTGTAAGTCCCAATTTTCCAAATTAAAACTTACAATGTATCTCTCCAGTGGTGCGTAATTACGCACCCCTGCTACACGATACATTGTAAGTTTTGCTCAAATTTCATCCCAGTTTTGGTTTTTATAGCAGTTTCTAATGTTGAGTCATAGGTTAGGGTGTATTCTCATTGTTTGGGGTTATTTGTTGACTTTGGGGCTGTTTTGTCTTAGTTTGTGCGCATTTCTAACCGTCTGCGTATCTGTAGGATCAAGATGGTGGGTCAGGCTTTGGAGGAGCTGCTCGTGGAAGCTTATCACCAGAACTGCCTCAGAATCGGTGTAATTGAGTCCTACAAATACATGAAAGCGTAAGTATTTTAATTTTTACGTTTAAATACAGTTCAAACAACGTGGCAATGGTGACATTAATGTCGTCCTGTTTCCCGCAGAAACCCGCACAGAGTCGTCCTGTGCGTCCTTGCCAGCGAAAAGGAAACAGAGGGTGACATTATGTTACAGATTAATCTAATCCAGCTAAAGGATATGTGCTACAAGAAGAACGTCCGCATCATGTGTTCGACAGACAAGAGACGGCTGGCAGAGCTGGTGAACATGGATGACATCAGCGGCAACGAGGCCTCGCGGGACCTGCACTGCATTCTGGTCACTGTAAGCCAAATTTCCATTTGTGCTGCTGCGCAGTTAACAAATGGCTCATGTTTGCCAATTATCTCTATTAAAATCGTTGTAATTTGTACACTTGGCTTCATGATAGGCTACTTCGAATAAGAAGCAAAGTGATGTGTTTTCCGGGCGTTTCACGTCCTTCCTCGCTGTGTTTCGCAGGTCCCTCCAGCGAAGCCGCTTTCACGCCAGGCCCTGCAGATCCTCAGCAGCTTCTGCGAAGAAAGCCGACGGAGGGACTCGTCGGTGCATTGCCTTTCTTGTTACTACGTTTGTTCTTATCGCTACCCAAGCCGCAGTTGTTGTTGTTGTTGTCGTTGCTGTAAATAAAAGTGAAGGATTTAATTCTTCAGCGTGTTCGTTGTTTCTGAATCCACGTTTTAAAGTTGCAAAGAGGAAAAAATGGGGTAAAGGTGAAATCCTCAGTTTCAGACTTTCAATTTACTATTTTGAAAACGAGAGATTTACTGCCTCTTAAAGCGAAAACCGCACAAAGTCATATCTCTGCCAATGAAAATGATGCACCAAAGCCTCCTGGGGCTGTCTGAATGAAAAATAAGAGAAAAACAACAATTAAAATAAAACTAAAGCCAAATAAAGTTGATCATCTCTGCTGTTTCATTTCACTGTCAGTGCTGTACAACAAAATGTTTCAAGGCTTGATGACAAAAAATAATCAAACCAAACTAGACTTCGGGCTATTCTCTGCTTGTAAATGTAACTAAAATAAAAAATAAATTAAAAAAATCTTTAGTTTTAGTTTTCATGTGATCTTGGAATTTTTATTGGCTCTAAGTTGTTTTGTCACCTTTGTCTAACCATTACACATTTTCTCTGCCGGCAGAAACAGACCCGCACCCACCCGCACCCACCCCCACCCATCCCCTTGTAAACCATCAAACTGAAACTGAACAACAACAAAGAAAAAGACTGTGGACGCATTTCTGGCGCATGCCTGTAACAGCGACCCTGCGCCACTGATTAAGTCTTTAATCAATCAGGTGTTTTCCGCACGACACCTCATTAGGGGCTTCATCAAGTTTATTGTTCTCATTCATTAAACACAATAGCCATGATTCAACTGAAACATTTCCTGGAGATGTTTTCAGAAAACCCCAAAATCACTCAAAAACGGACATAAACTAACATAAAATGCCCCACATCTGGTGTAAACTGGATTCCTTCACTTAATTGATCTTATAATTTTATCTGATATTAACGTATTAATGTAATAAACACTGAATATGAAGATAAAAACTTACAAGTGAAGGAAACTGCAGAGATTTGAAATCATAAACTTTATCTAAATGCATTTAGACACAGTCCAGTGATTGAGTACAGAGCCCAGATATTTCCGGGGGTCTTATCCCTGCAGGGACAGTGAACACATGATGTCCTTAATGTTTGAGTGAATCAGCCTAAAAAACCAATCAATGCACTTTCAACCAGCTATCAGCTGCAGCTCACAGCGCTCTGCATTGTTTTCACCTTAATCTCTGCGAGCCCTTCACGCGTCCACCGGAACACTTTTCGAATTCACCAAACAAAAGAGCAGAAGCCGTTTAAACCCACTCACTGTGCACATCTCTAAAAGGTCCATTCCAGGTCTACGTGACTTGATCAAAGAGGGAGAGGGCGCTTCCAGTCATGTTTGTCAAACATGCGTGATGTGAAGAACAGAGACGCTGCACATACATTTAAAATATAGATATCAGAATATTATTATGAATATCTTTTGCGGGCCTCTTCTTTCACATTGCAGTGGCTCATCCATAAAAACAAAGCTAATATACAGGCTGATCCTGAGAGGTTATCCCTAAAATCCTCTTCTCCACAGTGTAATTATTATTTTTTAACGAGAAGGGTTTAAGCAAACAAACTTGTGTGCAGAAAGAAGAGGAGGGAGACAGGCGGCGCGAAGTTTGAAATGGGACGGGGGGTACAGCTGGCCAGTAACAGAGGGAGGGGTAAGGTGTGACGTCCCAGAGCAGGTATAAAAGTTTTGACCTGAAGAGACAGAGATTCATCATTGCTCAATGACCACCGACTCGTCTCCGACTGCTTCTTCTTCTTCTCTGGAATCCAGCAGCACACGGAAAAAGGTAAGATAGGCATGTTTGCTGCGTAATTACGCACTGACACAAGTTACATTTTGAATCCGGCTACAGTGCACTTTGATACGCTTTTATGCTCTTGTTCAGAGCCCGTATCATACTTACTTTCCTTCGTGTTTCTGTAGTATGGAGACCATCAGCCAGACTTTGGAACATGTATTGGTCACAGCTCATCATCAGAACTGTCTGACTGTGGGAGTTTATGAGTCTGCAAAATTCCTGAATGAGTAAGTATTAATGTAAAGCAATTCATTTGTACTGTCAGGATAAGAGTGATTTTGACGCTATGTGGGGTTTATTATACTCCTGTCCTGCCCGCAGATACCCGGATGGCGCGGTGCTGTGTGTGCTGGCCCTTGATGAGGAGGATGAAGATGACGCTGCGCTGCAGATTCACTTCAAACTGCTGCAGGCTTTCTGCTACGACAATTACCTCGACATCCTGCGAGTGAAGGGAATGAGGCGGCTCGCTCAGCTGCTGGAGGAAACCAGCAACAGAAACGAATCCCGGGACCTGCATTGCATCTTGGTCACTGTAAGTCCAAACGTTCATTCTGCTCCACTGCATTTGTCAAACTTTGCCAGTGTGGATTCTGACTTATTTTCTAGATAAACTCTGGTTAACATAAATATTCAACCACGCTTTGTTTTGCAGAACACTTCTGAACAGATTCTGCAGTGCGAGGCTCTTCAGCAGGTCGCCAGGTTCTGCGAGGAGAGCCGCCACAGGTACGAGTGGCTCCCCCACCTTGAGCTGCAGGACCGCTGACCTAAACTGGACCGCTGCAGAGCGGTTCGAATTAATGGAAACTGGCCCAAGTAGAGCAACGGGGTTTTGCTTTATCGGGAGATCAGTTTGATCTGGTTCAGGAAGCTTTGGGCCATGAAGAGGTGTGTGAGAAAATGTCTCGACATGTGACCTGACTGGACGGGTGGAAAACTGAGGAACTGCTCATGAAACTCGAGCAGCAGCCGGCAGAGGCTCCGGGTGTTTTGGTACCGGGTTCATCCAGACCCGGGTCAGATTTAATAGAGCAGCTGAGGACGATTTAGTTTGAAAACGGAATCATTTTGTTAAGCAGTGCACGCAAAATAAAATGCAGTTTGTGCTTCAGTATTTCTCGTATTGCTCGTACATGATGGAATGTGCAGCTAACACAGTTTCCCTCGTTCCCCTCTTTTTATTTTTCACTAATGAATCTAAAGTGTTTCATTCACATAATATTGTATAAAAAATCACGTTTATGTTGATTAAACATCATTTTTTGTAATTTACTGTCTGATGTCTAAATCTGTTGTCTGGTGTTAATAAAGCATCATGTTAACGGAAAATAAATACTTCGCTGCAGTTTCTTTCTGAACGAAAATGAACAGATATCCAATCCGATGTTAGCTGTCGGTGCTTTCACTTTGAATATTGGTATAAACTGATGTGGATCACTTTATGCCTTTTATTCACTGTAACATTTAACTTTTGGGTGACGGCACAAAGACTGACAGAGGAGGACAGAGAGGAGGATGAAGACCGCAAAGTGAGAGCAAAAAGAAACGAGTGGACCTGCAGTGAAATTCACCAAAAACGATAAAGCTGCTTATCAACGTTCATTGATGATGATTTAACATAAGTAAGCAGTGTGTTGTAAGTTTATCAATTATAAATCCCCAACCTACTCTTCTAATTAGTATAAGATTACATATTTGTTATTTTCCATGAATACAATTCTAATTCGGTGAGGAGGATGGAGCGAGACTACTCACTGATGCCACGGAAATCTATTCTCCACTCGTAAAACTGGTGTAGATGATGCTCTGTGCTCAGACTGCATTACAAAGGGAGGTTTTTGTATGTGTTCAAAAACTTTAATATAAAACAATTCTATTTGGAATAAAACAATTAAATAAAGAAACTATTAAATAAAGAAATTGTTTTATTAACAATAAAAAATTTCTATTTTCTAGTTTGCTTCGTGTACATGTTTATGGAGTGACAGAGTGATTTTCCAGCGTCTTGGTGGACTGCCTCATATATGTTGACTGAAATAATGTTGTGTACTTTTCGCATCGGCTTAGCCACAAATAGTTGTTTAACTTCTTTAATGACTGATCCTTGGCCTCAGTGGCGGTCCTAGCCTGTTTGGCGCCCTGGGCGAACACTCCCTCTGCCCCCCCCCCCCCCCACACACACACACACACACACAAAACATATTAAGGATTGTACATTAACATAAAACTGTTGTACACACACATATGAAGAGAGAGAGAGTATGCATAGTATGCAAACGGCTACCAAACAGCCGTCATAATTCGTCATACAATGAGAACAGGACAAATCAACAATTAACAACAACTAATTAATATTAAAATCTGTAACATAATGTATTTTGGAGTTTAGTCTGTTACTGTTGCTATTTTTACCATTTCTTCTTGGAGCAGCTGAAACCCACATAATTTCCTTAGGGATTAATAAAGTATTCTGATTCTGATTGGTTCAGGATGACCTGCCATTATC
Source organism: Neolamprologus multifasciatus (assembly GCF_963576455.1). Classification (NCBI taxonomy): domain Eukaryota; kingdom Metazoa; phylum Chordata; class Actinopteri; order Cichliformes; family Cichlidae; genus Neolamprologus; species Neolamprologus multifasciatus. The sequence goes on along the minus strand of NC_140453.1, from coordinate 29,200,825 downwards.
CAATCACACATCTGCTTATCTTTTTCTCGTTTCTCCTCCTCTTCTTTTCGATTTTTTCTAAACTGAGGACCTGATGGCTTTGAACTTTTCTTGTCCACCTTCCATTGGTTTTAATTTTGCACTCCAGTATGAACACAAATCCTCCAACCCGAGGATCAGCACAACATGATCTAACACACCTACACCTTAGTTCACAGATTCACTTTGTCTAAGGTGCATTTCTGGGATTTCACGCAACCCAGGATTCAAATCATGAATACATAATGGGCTTGGATTTACATCACTATAAATGCAATGTGCTCTATTTGGAAGCAGCAGGGCCCACCGCCCCTTTCGACGGCTTGTGTGTGAGACTTTAAATCATCAAACTGTAAATTATACATTTTAAATTGTTATTGATCCCTTTACCCCGAGTCCTAAAGTGTATATTTATTTTCTTACTCTTCTTATATTTATTGTTTGTTTACTTGCACTGCTGTAACTGGAGCCTCGTCGTCTCGTCTCTATATACTGGACTGTATGTAGCGGAGATGACAATAAAGTTTACTTTGACTTCAGCAGCGACCAGGTGCACCGAGGCTCGCGCTCACTTTTCGTGTATAGAATTTCGAAAAAACATCGGCGCAAATTATAAGTCTGTATCATGATGTCTGGTGTTTTCGTGTTTGTTGGTTTGTTTTTATTTTGTTTTATTTTGCGAGTTGGTTATTAGATGCTGCTCCAGCCAGCCAGAGAATCCCCCGCCGCCCCGCCCTCTCCTCCCTGTGCCGCAAGCAGCAGGCGCACCTCGCAAACGGACGGCGCCCTTACTCCCAGCAAACGGGCGATAGAAAACCGATCGGTGCTTATGCCATTCCAATATGCGCTGGCTGACGTCGGGGCAGCATGAGTACGAGCATTTTTTTTTTTTTGCCGATGCCGGTGATGCCGCCCCCCACCACGATGCCGCCCCGGGGGGGGGGGGGGGGGGGGGGGGGGGCGTTAAGAAATCTCAAAACAAAAGTGACCAGAGCAGCACAACTAACGTGTTAAGAAAGTTTAGCTATCAGCAGTTGCTGGAGACAGTGAGCCAACGTCAAATGTGACGCTATTAAAATAACCCGGTGTAGCCGGGTCATAAATTACACATTATTATAATTACACAAAATGTGTTATAAACCCCAAACTGTTGCTGGTATACATGACCTGTAGGACCACAGAGCCTGTAGTTATCTTTATTATCATTTAGTGCCCCTCCTCATCCCTTTCTTCTGCTTTGGTGCAACGCTATAAATTTGGGCTACCCGGTTGGCCACTCCCTTTTCTTCAGTTCCCCTGTGGGAGAGGTCGGTGTCATTTCTTTTCCAACACTAATTATATCTATTATAACACTATTATATCTGTCTATCTTTATCCACCCTGAAGTTCCTGATTGTGTTTTAGTTCATTGTTATCATAATTACGCCTGTCTTTACTAGATGCTGTGAACATGTGTGTGCCGCATATTAATGGAGCTGTTAATGCTAGAATGAACAGATAAGTCTTGCTAGCTTGGAAGTTGTAGTGGGTTGAGCTAACTCTTGGATGCGTGCAAAGACTTCACACGTGAGGAAGTTGCCAAAAAACAGGACTCGCCCAACGTGGGGCTCGAACCCACGACCCTGAGATTAAGAGTCTCATGCTCTACCGACTGAGCTAGCCGGGCGGTGTAGAGCCAAAAAGATAAACCCGTCTCGGTGTGTGTGTGGACGGGAGTTTTCTTCACGTGGTAAAGTCAAGACTGCAAGACCATGACTTAAGAAGATGGGTTTGTAAAAAGAAAACTTCCACAGTTTTCTGCGGCTGGTGCTGTGTCCCTAAATATCGGTCGGAACATCCTGTCAATGCGTAATTACGAGTCATTGCAGAGATGGCACTCTCTGATAGGCATCTACTTTATTTTACACACACTCTCTTTTTATTTATAAAAGAGAATGTGCGTCTATCTGATTGGTCAAAAACTGTTGAGAAGGGAGCGTGCTTTAGATTTAGCCCCCGGTGAGAGCGATTGTTTCTTTTCCTGGTTCACTCCCGCATTCGTGTGAATCTATAACTTTTCTACTTTTATCCTGATGCTCGGTAGTGCAATTACCTATTAAAGTAAACTGAAATTAATTACTGCCCCCATACCATTTGCCAGCACAGGTCTTGTAAACAAAGGTAAAAACGAGGAAATACGCGTGCAGTCTTCTTCTGATGATTAGCTGCTGCAAAGGTAGAAAAAAATCAGACGTAGGCGGATCACCTGTGAACATGGGGCAGAAAAAGCAGTTAAAACGAAAAAACAAACTAATAATCAAACGTGATCTCCGCGTGCACAATGTGGGTGTGTCTGCAGCACCTCGAAGATCATAGTTACGTCTACAAAGCTAATCGCGTCAGTTCAGAGGATCTAGAATTGAAGAGTGACAAGATGCTCAATTTAAAGGAAAAAATATGAAAAGGCTTTGACAGTTTTGTACCAGCAGCCTACTGGAATTTCATCCTGGTGTAGACATATGAGTGAACAAAGGTGATTCGTTTTCTTTCTTTTTTTCTTTATTGTAATTTATCAGATTTTTGGGGTTGTAGTTAACGAAGTTTCTGTAAAAAATTAATCTCTTCAAGTTTTATTGCACGTGTCTTTCTTAATATTCTTTCCCATGCTTTTAAACGGTTTGTGTATGTGTGGACTTTTTGTGAGTTCCCAGGTTTGCCAACAATAGGATAAGTTACTCACAGCTGCACACACTCATTTAGTTTCTAAGCATTTGACAACAAGCTGAATGATGAAGATCAGAGATGAGCTCCCAATATGCCCTGGCGCAGCATGGGGATGATATGATATGAGGAAAACAATGAAAGTAATGTACTTAAAAAAACAGATTTATGTAGAAGTTCGTGACGTTAAAAAAAACAAACAAGCAAAAAACAAACAAACAAACAAAAAACAGCTGGAAGAAACTTCTTTATTAAAAGATTTATTTCCGGTCCAACATTTATTTTGAAATGCAGGGCCGGAAGCTGTTTAGTTAACGCAGGTGCTGGCGCGTTTTTTAAGGTTTGTGAAATGGTTGTATCTGTAACTATTTACAGCCATGACTGAACTGACCGAAAACGGAGTTTTCGATACCGTGTGTCTGGTACGTGTTTATATTATGTGTATTTGCTATTTTAATTAACAAAACAGCCAGACGGCGACTAATAACAGTACGACAAACCTCAAAGGCAGCTAGCTAGCTACACACCAAACCGAGGGCCTGAAGGGTTGAAGATATTTTATAATGTGCTGAGTTTAGCCTGTGTGCTGGAGTAGCTAACAGTTTTCTGTCCTCAGGAGGAGTCGGTGAAAGACCAAAGTTCTCTGGCAGAAGTTTTCAGTGACGCCCTGGAAATATCCCAAGTGGGTTTGAAAGTTAAATATCTACATTATTCCACAAGTGGTCTTCATTTCACATTGTGGGTCACATACAGCACACTTTAATCTTAAGCGGGCCAGACCAGTGAAACTCCCCTGTCACCGTACAGAATCCATAATTGCACATTTATTCCCAAAGTTATCCTAATACAGGAAAAAAAAAATCAAATTTTTTGTTTGTTTGTTGTTTTTTTAACACAAAGCTGCACCAAACTGCAAAGACCACCCATTAAATTATATTCAAAGTTAAGGGTATGCAATGCATAATAATAAATGATATTTTTTTACTGTAAATTTCTGGGTTACCTCTGCAGTTTCTGTCAGTTTAACTGAAAGATTTGTTCTTCAACTTGGTTATGTTTTTACAGTATATTGTAGCAGAGATGTGGCAGAGATGAAGACTCAACTCAGGTTGAGCAGTTTTGAGTCAAAGTTAGAGAAGATTGGCTGACATGGTTTGGAAATGTGCAGAGCTGGGATAGTGGATATTTTGGACAAAGGATGTTGAATATGGAGCTACCAGGAAGGAGGAAAATAGCAAAACCTCAGAGAAGATTGACTGACGTAGTGAAGGAGGACACACACAGAGTGAGATGGAGGCAGATAATCTGCTGTGGTGATCCCTAAAGGGAGCGTCCAAATGAAAAAGCTCAGCGTAACAGGCATATCTGTTTTTAAGGATGTTACTTTCCAAAGAAATGGCACAAAGGAAATCAGAATCTATGTATCTGAGCCAAAAGTTAAATGCTTCATGCTTTAAATTGTAAATAAATAGACATTTCCACCATAACCAGTGGATAACTGCTTTATGAAGTCGACTAGAATGCGGTAAAATGGTCTTTTGCCAGCTTTTATAATACTGTGGCCTCCATGTCATAGTAAATATTGTACAAATTTTGGATAAGGTGTCTGTGTGTGTGTATACAGGATGTGACTTTGACAGGGCTTGAAGCCTCAGAGGAGGCAGACGGCAGAGAGGAGCCAGAACATGGGGATGGACAGAATGACGGACAGAAGGCCGGTCCATCGTCAGCTGACTCTGCTGATCCTGAGTCAAAGGTAATGACCTCACAGACAGGTGAGGGCTAATCTGCAGAAGCGGTTTTTAAGTGTAGCCCAGAGCTTCGGAGCAGATACGTGTGACTTTGCTGCACTCTGCAGACAGACATCAAGAACTGCAGCTGCAGGGAGAACTATAAGTTTGTGAGCTTATAATTTTGTCACTTAAATTACTGTCTCAGAATTTGTTCTGTTTTTCATAACTTGATGCAGGATCAACTAACAAACGACTCCCTGACCAATTAAAATAAAAAATTAAGTAAACACACCTATTGCTATTTTGGTAATTTCAATAAATAACATGTTGTGCAAAAAAAGCCTGTTATGTCTCACAGTGGGTCGTGGGAGCTCAGTGTCGGGCAGTGTGGTCTGTAGATGGGAAGGAGTATCCAGCAACTGTGGTGTCTGTGGATGGCAACAACTGCAGAGTTCATTTCACTGGCTATGGCAATGAGGAGGACATGGAACTGAGTGCGCTTCAGAGTCCTAATGCTGCACCACAAATGGAGAACTCACATGCTCAGGTTAATGCACTTTAACATATTATGGCAATATGTAAGTCAGTGCTTGGTGTTTACTCCTCAGCTGTAAAAAGCCGATGGGGTATTGACCTTGATCTCTATGTCAGAGTGAGTTTTCTGAAAGTCTTGTTGAGGGGTAGCACTGGCAGTTGTCAGTATTTTTAAAATCGTCGTTTAAAAATTATTTTGATACCTGCTTATTAGTTATTTGAGAAGAACAACTAAAGGCACAGGGTAACAGCTGAGGAAGCTCTGCTTGGCTGTGGTATGTAGTCAAAAGATCAATCAGGAAAAAGCCAGAAAATTTCTTAATTCAGTTTTGTTAAGCAACACATTCAGAGTGAAGAATGATTCATCATAGTTTGTACTTAAATATCTCATCAAACATTGTCAATATCTGTTGTTGTTGTTGTGATGATGATGATAGTAATAATAATAAATATTAAGCAGTAAGTGGTTCCTCACTATTGACTGTTCCTTCCGTCGTCCTATGGTCACAGTGACCCAGTGTAATGGGTGGGAAATATTATTATTATTGCATAAAGTGGTACTCATCGTGTCTTGTGGACATCTGTTATGCCAGCTGATTGTGTCAAACTCTCTGTGCACCCAACCCAATGAGGAATATAATTTAGGGTTCAGCATCAACCTCACGTTGTTGGCTTGGCAAACCAACAGAGCATCTAATTCAAGCACCCTCTCCTCACAGTCCTCAAGACATCTGTAATTTATTAATTTATTAGTAACAATGAAGAGCCACTTACTGCTTAAGCATGAAAGTGGACGGTTTTCCTTGTTTTCCTTCTGTTTTTCCCGAAACATAAAATGCATTGCTGCAGTCAGGACCAACACAAGAGTGACCATAAACTGCTTTTTACTTTCCTTGTTTTCCGTTGACTTATCCATTCTGTGACTAGTTAGCTAACATAAACTATCGACTACAGACAATCAGCCAGTCTAGTGATGCCATTTAGGCAGGATAGGGGTATACATGCTTTAAGTACCATAACCTAAAACACTTATTCTTTTTAAATTTAGCTTCATGAACAGCGTTAAATCTGCAAGGTTTTTTGTTTTTTTTAGAGTAGTGCTGGTGTAAATTTAGCTTAATAAAAGTAGTTTTTTGTATCCACTTGATTAAATACAGAAAACCAATTGGAATCACAATATATATCAAAGTACATCATTTTTTAATGTACTGAAAATGTAAGTTTGTATTCAGTAACTGGTTATATGTGTCTCAGGACTGGAAGCCTGGTTCTCGATGTCGGGCGGTGTATTCAGAGGATGGTTTGTTTTATCCTGCTGTGGTTCTGTGGGTAAACGGTCAGCGCTGCCGCATTCGCTTTGATCACTACAACAATGAGGAGGAGCAAGATGTTAACTGCCTGCTGAGTCCCGATGAGCTCTATGGACCCAGCAGAGCCGCCACAATCAAGGTAGAGACCCACACCAGGCTCTGAGTGATGGGGAAATGTCTATAAAGAGTATTGACAAGTTAGACAGTCTAAGAACCTTTCCTGGTCCAGATCACAGGTTAATACCACGACAGGTTGTTCTTCAGCTGTTTGTGCTGCTACTCAGTTGTTTTACTTCAGTTGAAGTCAACTTTATAGCACCAAATCAAAGTGCTTTATATTATAAAGACCCTACAATTGTACCGTAGCTCCTGTCTTTGATATGGATATGAACACTTGAGAAAAAATGTTTTGTTGTAGCGAAGCGGCAGTCTCAGTCAGCTCCACATTGCAGTTCCCTTAACGATAGCTTGAGGTTGGCTCTTGCTTTCTCTGCTTGAGTTTAGTGAAATTCTGGTATTATTTTTGTACGTTGTTTAGCTCTGATCGGCAGTTATCTGCACCTGTGCAGTATAGGTGGATATAGCATGCTAATCAAGCTAGTCACCGAAGCTGTGATGTCTACCTTTTATATGTAATCTATGTTCAGGATGAAAGAAAGTGTTCAGGACTTTTCAAAGCAGTAGAGAAACAATAGTAACAAAAAAGTAAATTTATGGACCAACATTGTGTGCATTTTTTAAATAACTGGACCACGGCACGAATATGAAAGCAGTTAAACTAAAATAATAAAAAACCAAATACTTTCTTTATTAAAGGACTCTTTTAATTAGATGTATTTCACTTCTGATCCTCCCTGCTGTCTGAGGAGGGCAGAATTTCACCTCTTTGATGTGGTCTAAAAGCTTTTCTCATCATTGATATGAAGTGGAGGGGCAGGTTTTCTGTTTTAACTATTTAAAATGATGGTTTTGTTTGTTCTGCTCTCTTTTGTGTTTTTAATTTCATTGATCAGTGTCTCAGGTGTTGTGTTGTTCTCCTGTAGGCCAGCAACTGGAGGTCCAATTTAACAAGCAGGCGGAGAAGTCGGGAGAACCAAGGAGAACGAGGAGCAGAGAGGAGGTCTGCAGGGAAAGATGATCAGAACTACTCCAGAGTGAGTCTCCGTTTGTGGTCAAGAATCTAAATAGAGTGATTCATGGGTGAGTGATCAGAACATTAGAGCCTTCAAGAGGTTTATAAAAGCCTAAAAAGTTGATTCTGTTCATCTGGATGTTTTCAGTTTGAGAAACGTTTCGTCGCTCATCCAGGTGACTTCTTCGGTCTCAGCTGACTGCAGGTTTCAATCTTATAAACAGGACATTTGCACAATGACTGAAACCAGCCCACTGAAGGAACAATGGGCTGTACGTAACAAGTCACGTGACGCTGCGGCTGTGATTGGTTCGGCTCTGCGCTACTTAATTTTGATTGGCTGTTCTTTTTTTTTTTCTTTTTTTAAGAGGACAGGAGAGATGAGGCCTATCGCAATAGTTTAACTTTTCTATCGAGAAAAAGTTATTTTGCAATACATATCGTTATTGTTCTATCGCCCAGCTCTAATCAATGGTCATGAGAATTTACATATTAATGATCATAAACTGACCTCCCAGCCCATCGTTCCTTCAGTGGGCTGGTTTCAGTCATTATGCAAATGTCCTGTTTATAAGATTGAAACCTGCAGTCAGCTGAGACTGAAGACGTCACCTGGAGGAGCGACAAAACGTTTCTCCCACTGAAAACGTCCTGATAACAAAATCAACTTTTGGGATTTACATGGATGGTTGAGTATGCATCAAGACACTAGCACTACTGATGTTATCCTTAAACTGCAGACTAAGAAACCAAGAACCAGAAACATAACTAGTTTCTACTTCTAACTAAGTCATATAACCAATCATTTAAATGCCGGTTGGATTACTGATCACACTGTTCACTTTGATGTCAATTCAGAAAAGTTTAATAGATACACTATAAGTGTTTTCACTCAGTATAGCCTAATTTATTTATAATTTGTCTCATAGCTAGTATCTACTTTTCAGAAAAGATTCCTTTGACATTTTGTGTGTTTTTTGTCGTACGTGTTTTTGCAGGATAAGGAGAGACCTGGTGATCAGCGCAAAGTGGAGAAAGAAGCTGAGGAGAAGAAAGAAAGCCAGCAGACAGTAGGAGCAGAAAAGACAACCAGTCACAGCTTCCCCCCTTTTCCTCCTCCTCCTCATTCGGCCTCAGAGGTAAACCTACATTTATTCAGCTTATGAGATTTTTTTTTGTTCTTGAAAAATAAAAATAAATCCTAAATAAGTCCAGATGTTTTTAAATGCTCTGATTCTTCTCTGTCACAGTCTTTGTTTTATAAACCTGTCTGTAGGAACTAACAAAACACTCAACAGCACCATCTGGTGACCAGAAAAGGAAGTGATTTTAATTTAGTACTGCAAAGTTAAATTTGTAATAGCAATTTAATAATAATATAGCAATATTTTGTCTCTGTTAACACAACATGGATACACAAAACATTGCAATGCTGTGCTGTATCCATTTTTATTTATCTGCTTAATGTTGACGTTGTTCACGTTTTCTTTTTCAGGAAATCAAATTCTCTTTACTTTGGATCAAGTTAATGTTTATTAATTGTTTTTAATGTAATAATAATGTTTCCTTTGCCGGTGTCTCCCTCGTCAGGATCGCTTGTCCTTCCTGACTCCACCCCCTTTTCCTCCTCCTCCTCCCTCGTGGATGTTTGGTGGGAAAGAGTCTGATGGCTCTCCTGGCACTGATTCCACATCCAGCATGTTGATGTTGTGGTACATGTGCGGCTTCCACACGGGCAGCTTCATGGTCAGTAGCAGGTTATTAGACAGTGTCCCGATTCGTTGATGTTGGGCTGTATAAAGGGCTGTACACGCCCTGTGTGCGTCAGCAGAGTATATTATCATGCATCAGTGACAGTTAGCTGCAACCCCTTTTATGGTATTGAAGTTTATACTTCACTAACGGTTCCAACGCTCTTTCACACCCAGCTGTTTCCTGTTGTTCTCGTTATGTGGCCCGTGGTCGTATCATGGTCGTAAATCACATGATGTGTGACTGCCATTTAAACAAAAACAAAACAAGTTGACAATTGTGACAAAAAATAATCAATCTTCATCCATCTCTGTTGTCTTCATATGTGAAGTCTGTATCTCTGAAGTACGCAGCACTTGAGAGGTCACGTGTTTTATCCAAACCATGTGACCAGTTGGTTTGATGGTACAGTTGTAATGAACTGCCAGTTAAGGGTATCACTGGATATAGCGTTAGGGGAGGTTATAATAAACCTTAAAAAGTTGACCTCTGGTAATATTTTGCATATTAGCAAGCTTCATCCATAAACTGTTTGGCATTAAGTGAGTAACAGACAGTATAATGGTCCATTCACTGAAACACTGGTACAGTTCATCTTCAAAGCTGCGTCAGTTGTCAGATAATCATCAGAAATGCTACAAAGTCACCAGCAGCACAAACATGAGGCCCAGTAGATGCTAGTAGAAAGCATCATGTGTTAAATGAATTATAGAATGTAGAGGTGTATTAAAAAACAGTAAATGATACTGATTGCATTGAAATGTAACAGAGTAGTGAACACTGTAAGAGCTGGGGGTGAGATGAGGCTTTTCCAGAGACACTCAGGACTTTGTGTCATTAAATAAATTTTTGTAGCACAGTTATAAATATAAGAATGTGACACTTGCTTTTGAACTTATGTGTCGTGAATTTGTTTCAGGCTCAGCAGATGTTCAAGCCGACCTCCAGAGACTGAGGTGAGAATCCACGCTGAACATGTGCGCAGACTCAGACAGGCAGGAATAGAATATGTTGATAATGCGCTTCACACAAAGGCATCGCATCACAGGAAAACATGTCGGTGTATATATAAAAAGTTTTTTAAGGTATATTTATGCCATGGAGTGTATACATAGCTTCATAGAGTAGTGGTTTACACTTTTGTAATGTGAAAGATCTCCAGTTTGAGACCAGCGGGAGAGACAAATTCCTGAGATTCCTGAGAAGAAAAACGTGTAATTTCAACAGCATGTCTCAGTTTTTCCACATGATAAATGTGGAAAATGACACAAATAGCTCTGGTAGCTCATAGCCCAGACTGTCCTCTATTTATAAAACATAGCTTTTGCTAATTCCTTACACCACTGCCACAAAATAATTTCATTTTGCTTTATTATATTTGTTTTCTATAACCAAAACCTCTATCTGGTCGTTAACTGATGACCTGATGAACCCTTTCAGGTCCAAACTGCTCTGTGTTTATTAAGGCTGTTTTTAACATGTTTTAATGTTTTGTATCTTGTTCTGTTTAATCTCAACAAGCCCCTAAAAACAGTCAGTGATCACTGTTGGCCTCTCTCAGTTTTAATCACCACTGTTCATTTTACAGCTCAGTGTTTAAACCCTTACGATGTAACTGCAGCCCAGCAGCAGTATATTAATGACTAACCTCGTATTGTGGATGGATTATCTCAGTTGTTCTCCTGACTGAAGTTTGGTCCGTTTACAGCATCCTGCCATGTGATTACATTTGTCTCTAACCATCAGGAACCTTCACGTTAACTTTTATCGAGTGGAAAAAAGTTAGCGTTCATCCTCCAGCTTCACTGTGTTTATGCTAACATAGCTGTGTAGCTAGCAATCACGTAGCACATCATTAGCTACCAGCTAGCCCAACTTCAGTAACCCTACAAACGTCACTGCTGTTTAGTTTTCTGTCTTCATTTATGTTGAAGTGACAGCAGAGCTGTACATTTGAATTAATTCACAAATCTCTCAGTCAGAACATGCTATATCATGTTTAGGTGGAAGCTAGCGAGCTAACTTCCTGCTAGCTTCTAACTCTGTTAAATGTAATAAATTCTGTTTTCATGGATGCCTGGATGTTAAACTTCATTGTTACACCTTGTAAAGCAGCAACACTGATGATTTTATTAAAGATGAAAGACTTTAGACAGTTTGTAACTCTCAGTGATGCCGCAGTGTTCGTTTGACTTTGGGACCTGCAGCAGAGTTTAGGCCTGACACGGCTGATGACGTCAGACTTAAAGACCAGATAGAGGTTATTTTTAGGTCATTTAATTGTTCATCGGTCACTTAATTCCTCTGTTTAGCCTAAATGGCGATTGAGGAGGGCAGCACGGTGGTTAGCACTGTTGCTGCACAGCAAGAAGGTCCTGAGTTCAATTCCACCATCAGGTCTTTCTGTGTGGAGTTTGCATGTTCTCCCCGTGTTTGTGTGGGTTCCCTCCGGGTACTCTGGCTTCCTCCCACTGTCCAAAGACATGCAGCTTGTGGGGATAGGTTAATTGGATAATCCAAATTGTCACTAGGTGTGAATGTGTGAATGAATGTGAGTGCGAATGGTTGTCTGTCTCTGTGTGTTGGCCCTGCGACAGACTGGCGACCTGTCCAGGGTGGACCCCGCCTCTCGCCCTATGACAGCTGGGATAGGCTCCAGCGCCCCCCGCGACCCTGAAAAGGATAAGAGGAAGCGAATGGATGGATGGATGGATGGCGATTGAGGAGGTCTTTATAAATAGGAAAAGCTTTAAAAGTCCCAACATTGGCTCAGATGACAGTTGCAAGTTATGGACCAGAGGCCTGTATTATAAGCATAATTTTTGGCTTATTGGGGTTAACCCTGGGTTTTTTGTACTGTGAAGGTGGTTCACGTCTTACTAAGGCAAATCATCTTGGAAACATAAGCTATAGGCCTAAGGAGCAGGTTAGGTTCCAGATTAGAGGTAAACAGAAAATCACGGCCTGCTGACCAATCGATTATCCAGATAATGGTGTCACTGTTCCTGGAAGATCTCTCTGACAGCAGCGTTTCTCTTCAGCTGTGTTTCTGCAGACTTACCTGATTAAAAGGAAAAAGTTTGAATGAGTGCAGGAGCTGAGCAGCGCGGCTGATCTTAAATGTATGCATTTATTTATTTTATCTCTTTACTGTAGAGTCGAGAGAATCAGGGGACAAGATGCAGTTGGGATGTTCACCTTTCGTTCACAGCTCACGTTCATTTGTATTCTGATTATTGTTTGTATTTCTGCAAGTATTTTATTTGTTCTTAGTTGAATGTTGTCATGGAAACGGTGCATGTAGTGGAATTTTTTGTTGTTGTTTATTTTTTTTGAAGCGAATATGAAGTGTTTGTTTCAAAGTTGCAGCTGTTGACAAATTAAATCAGATTATTTGTTATTAAAAAGGAAGCTGGATTACCTCTGAGCGTCATCTTCTTCTGTGGCTTAAAAAAACAGATCCACTTCCTGTGGCAGGTTCTGATCCTGCACATGGTTTTATTTTTGCCGGTTGACATTTGCTCCTCATTCATGCCACTGAACTTTACTCTAACCCCCTTTGCTCTGCATGTTGACTCCATTGATTAGATGTTAAAGCTTCTTATGTGCTTTGACGTAAACGGTGACACATGAAGACCTTTGGGCGTAGCACCGCTTCCTATCAAGCTGCTGTTTGTAAAGAGGCTTCATCCATAAATCACAGCAATAAGAACTGATCGTTTTGAAACACTGATCAATTTGATTTGAGAGAATATTTAAAATGAATGTGTGGTGGTGTTGTATGGCAGCAGGAATCGTGTCATCTCTTAAGTCTGATTTTAATCCAATATTAAAAAATGAAGATCTTGCTTTCATGTCCTGTTTGACAGAGCAGAGGTTCTTCTCACAGTTGACCTCAGATGTGAGACGGCTGATTGTCTCATTATTGAAAACTAAACATTGTCTGAGTGACGTCAGAGCTGCTCACTTAAAAACATCTGAGAATAAGCCTCAGAATCAGGGAGCACACCGAGCGTCGCTGGCCAGCATCTTTTAGTGTCTGTACCTGTCGGCAGTCCTTCAGCACAATGGTCAGCAGCAGGATGCTGCTTCTCGGTGCCTCCTGCTGGCTGCTCGTTGCTTTAGGGAGTTGCGAGGAGCCAATCGAAGAGAGATCAGCCGAATACGACGCCATCGAGACACAAGAAGAGAAAGAGCTGGTGAGTAGCAACGTCATGGCTGACTTATGATGGGTCATGATGATGCTATAAAGACAAAGGGGGCTGATTGTTGGGGCTGCAGCAATTTTTTTTTTCATTACAAATTTTGTTTCTGAATTGTTTTGTCTGTACTATTTAACCCACAACAGCAACGCCTTTAGGAACAGAAAATCTGAAGCTAGGTCTGTCGTCCATTCTGCATGACCATGTTGTCCATCAGCTGCTGCCTGCAGTTTGAGTTTTGCAAATTTGAGATTTTGGTCAGTCTTGTGTTATCTTGTTTTATTTGGCTTTCCTGCAAACAGGACTTGCAAGAAATGTTAAAAATTAGTCGGCTTTGATTGATATAAACTAAATCCAGTACAAACTTCAGGGCTGAATATTCCCAGCCACCTTTGCAGTAAAGGAGAGAGGGGGGCTCAGTTATTCAACCATCATGCTGACATCATCATCTAGAGCTGTTAAATTATGCTAGCATTTTCTTCATTATGAGAAGTTGACTTGAAAATGTTACCAGTTTAATTGAAGCAGTTTAGTGTTAACATGCTAATGATTATCACGGGCAAAGCTGAATGCTTTAGGCCTCTTTAAGGCCTCCTCTGCCTAAAAGCCGGATCTCTCAGAAACCTCCTTAAGAGCAAACCGTAGTGTTTGACAGCTGTACTCGGTGCCAAGCAGCAGGATTTAGTTTACATGCTTTTCTCTTTATTTGAAACACTGTCCACATGTAGTATGAAAATTAGATATACAAGAAATGTAATAGTTATGAAGACAAGTCTGAATTCATGCAATGTTTACAGCCCTTAAAAACTACAGAGTAGGTGCCGCTGATCATTATCAATCCAAGGCTGATGAAGGTAAATGCTCCTCTGGGATCTCAAATGAATTCGATGGACGTAGCCATAAACACAATATGATGTTACTTTCAGTTCTTCTGATTTCTGAGTCAGATTTTAACGTGATCTCTTTTCCTCCTTAGATTGAAGCTCTGCAGGAAGTTCTGGAGAAGCTAAAGGGCGAACAGCTGCCATCCTCAGAGAAAAAACTCGGCTGGCTCGCTGCTGTAAGTACGATCGTTCATTTCTTCCTCCTCCAGTGCTCATCAGATAGCTTGGGATTTGTTTTAGGTGTTCAGGTTAGCAGATTTCCACCTCCAGAGTAAGCATGCACATTTCTCACACTGCATGCCATCCAAGTAATAAAGTACCGTTGATCCTGAGTGGATCAGACAATCGGCCTCGTGCCAAACTGAAATGCCTCCCATCTTCCACAGAAACGAAAGATTTACAGACACAAACCTTTTTGGTTTCTGGTTTCTCTTTTTATATGAATATGTAACAATGTACTTGTCAGGCTTTGTTTGTCCAACTAATACTGTACTAACAAACATCATGATCAAACTGTATCCAGACTGAAAGACATGTTGTGTTTTTGTATGTCAGTGTGATGCAGGTGAGCAGTGTGCAATACGTAAGGCTTCGAGAATCGGGAAGCTGTGTGGCTGTCCCGGAGGAACCGTTTGTAACTTCAGTGTCCTCAAGTGTCTGTAAAGTTCAAACACTAAAGTCCTGCTGTTCAGAGAATAAAGACACGTTTTTAAAATTGCCTGTCGTCTGTTTGTTTTTTACAAACATTACCTTAAATAAAAAAAATCATTACTGACAATCGAAATTTGTTTCTTTTTTAGCTTTTTTATGAAGAAAAATGCAATTTGCACAGATACTACTGTATTTATAATGCATGATTACACGATCACACTTCAAAGTTATCTTTATTTATCAGTTTCTGGGTTATTTTAATGAACAACAGATGGGACGATATCGGTCTTAAGTTTGTACTTTTGCCTTACAGGGATTATTTGCACATATCTGACCTCTACCCTTTGCATACATGCAAACACTGACTTTGAAACTTTTTAATGACTATCCATCACTGAAACAGTACATGTGAAAAATGACCAAAAGCAGAATAAGTCAACTTTAAAAGATTTTAAGATCACTTAGTAACAGCCAGAATGTGTGGTGTTTAATGTTTAATGAAACTGACGTCAGCACTGTAGCTGCCGGTGTGAAAAGCATTAAAAACAAAGTAACATCTGTGATAATCAAATTTCTGTCTGTACTTGTGTGAAGTATGTGCAAAAACCAGATAATCAGGCAGGGTCCAGTTTTTGCATTAAGTTGAAAATTGCAAATTACATTAAATTTTCTGGCAACAAAAAATTTGTTGTGACCAAATAGAACGTTTAACCCTGGAGAACCCATGGGGTCAAATTTGACCCCATGGGTTCCCTAGTAAACCAATGGGGTCAGAGCCGACCCCATTGGTTTACTAGGGAAACCATGAGGTCAACCAATGGGGTTGGCTCTGACCCCATTGGTTATCCAGGGTTAATACCTGAAAAAAGTTGCATGCTGAACATGTTGTCATGTTTACCTCACAAGTACTTGAGTGGAATTAAAACCAGCAATATTTCCAGAACACTTACATTGCTCCAAGTGCCTCAACCTTTACTGCAACAAACATTTCAGATGTTCAACCCCCATTTCAACAGTAACATTTGAGGATATCCTGCAAAACCAACAGCTGCAATATTAAAACACTAAAATAGATCCTCAGATCTGAAGTAACATTCAGGTTATTTCAGTCGTCAAAATTTCCCAATGAAAGAGCAAAGCTTGAAATGTACAAAAAGAGCTACTTTAATCCAAAACTGAGAAAAAAATATGGTGTTAACCTAAAACAATCCTCAGGTTTATTTAAATGGAAATGTTGTCCCCCCACCCCCACCCCCTCTGCCTAAAACAAAAGCATCTAATGAAAGTCATGAAAAGCCTGTAAAAGTCTTTGGATGAGTGAAGCTTCTAGCGCACAAAAAGGCATGCAAAAAGCAAAACATCGTTCACACACTTGAACTTGATCGCAGCTAGCAGTAAAAATCTGACCTTTATCGGATTTCATTCTTATGGTTGTTCTAAAAATGGTCATATGTAACAGTAAAAAAGACAGTCAACAGCGTCCAGTGGGCAGTACACGTCTCAGCTGTGGGGTAAAAAACAAAAAGCAAGGTTTGTGTCCAGTCATTCAGCGTGATGCATCCCCACGGTAACCAGTTTGTTTGTTACGCAAAAAGTTTGTACAGCAGTCGGTATGTTAGTCCAGGCTCCGCTCCTCCTGCTGGACAGCAGTGCTCGCTGTTAGTACGACCGTTTTCCATGTTCAACTCCTAAAAAGCAGAAAAAACAAGTTAAGTGATGGTTATCAGTAATTAACCTAAAATGCATGTGTTTGAATGTGGGAGGGAACCCAGACAGAACCCACACCAGGAGAACCATGCAGACTCCACACACAGAACTGTAGCTGGACGATGGGAGTTGAACCCAGGACCTCTTTGCTGTAGAGGTGGCAGTGTTAAACCCTTTGTCACCACCAATAAAGTGGGTGTCTATTCACTCTGCATAATACAGTAAATAAATAATGAACATCTCCTGTGTGTCTTTTTGCATGCTCAACCATCCAGGTAAGTCAATCCCAAAAGGTTGATTTTGTTATCAGGACGTTTCAGTGGGAGAAACGTTTCGTCATCATCAGGTGACGTCTTCAGTCTCAGCTGACTGCAGGTTTCAAACTTATAAACAGGACATTTGCATAATGACTGAAACCAGCCCAGTGAAGGAACAGTTTATGATCATTCAGATTCTCATGACCATTGATCAACATCTACTGAGCAAAGATACATCTGTCACCATCTTACAATGTTTTGATTGTAGCCATTCACCAACTCTCTATGAATGGTACTCATGGCCTTTGATCAGTGGTTGTTGAGGCTGTTAAAATCTCCCAAATGGATAAAAAAATGAAGAAATTTAACTAAAACAGTGACATAGATATATGTCACATGCAGATTAAGAGCTTACTTCCCTTAACAAAAGATGCAAAAGAAACTTGGTCATAATAATAATAAAGACATTTGAGTCTACTTTACAAAGCAAATACCAGAGCACTGCGTTCTACTGAATTTACTTTTTCTTCACATTAAAAAAAACAATACAGAAAAAATACATGAAAAAAGTTCCACATATCTTCAAACCTAAAAACTGTTTTTCTCTCAGAATAACTCAGTTTGCCAGATTAAATTCCATTTGCTTGAAACTTAGCAAATGGAATTTGATTTAGGAAACAGAAATGTGTAAAACAATGAAGATCTACGAAATCTCACGTTGTGGTTGTGGCCGCCTGTCCCCCAGCCTGGCTCTGCCGGAGCTTTCTTCCTGTTTAAAGGAAGTTTTTCTTTCCCACTGTCGCCTAGTTCCTGCTCATTGGGGCCGTTTGTTTTCTGTGTTTTCTGTATTTTTGTAGGCTCTTTACCTACAGTGTAAAGCTCCTTGAGGCAACTGTTGTGATTTGGCACTATTTATATATAAAACTGAATTTAACTGAAGTGTCTAGCTCCACCCCAACATTTAGAGGACTCAAAAGTTTAAAGGACTTAAAATTCAAGGACCCTCTTTTCTACGGCTTTTCTGCAGCCTCGTCGTTGCAGTGAGCAACTCCAGCCAGCAGATGGAGAACTATTTATTTTGTGAGTGTCTGTCTTTCTTAATGAGAACTTAACCTGTGTAATGAACTGTGGTATTTTAGTAACTGCAGATTCATGCAGACTTTTGTCATCTTTTTATGTTGTTACATATTATAATTACATGTTTAATCATTTATTTTACACCATTAATGAGTTTATTCTGTTGAACGTTTTTTGAAAGTGACAATAGATCATTAATTTCCATGTTGTTACATTTTTAAGCAAAAGAGTTTCAATCTGTGTTTGTTGCAGGATGCCAGCTGGTAAATACTAAAGACATATAAAAAATAAACACACACACACAATAAATAAATAAACTTGGGCAGCACGGTGGTTAGCGCTGTTGCCGCACAGCAAGAAGGTCCTGAGTTCAAAAACTGAGTCTTTCTGTGTGGAGTTGCATGTTCTTCCCGTGTTTGCGTGGGTTCCCTCCGGGTACTCCGGCTTCCTCCCACCGACATGCAAAGACATGCAGCTTGTGGGGATAGGTTAATTGGATAATCCAAATTGTCACTAGATGTGAATGTGCGAATGAATGTGAGTGCGAATGGTTGTCTGTCCCTGTGTGTTGGCCCTGCGACAGACTGGCGACCTGTCCAGGGTGTACCCCGCCTCTCGCCCTATGACAGCTGGGATAGGCTCCAGCACCCCCCGCGACCCTGAAAAGGATAAGCGGGAACGGACGGACGGACGGACAATAAACTCTTAACTGAAAATAAGCAAATCTACTTAAACTCAACTTTAAATAAAATATTAAAATATTAAAATATTTAACTCTAGCAAACACCCTGTGCAGAACACGTTTGGGTGCAGCAGGTTGTTTAGGGTCAGATTTGGCATCATGCATAAGGGATTAACATTGCAGTGAGACAGATGTGTAAGCATTGTTGCTACTCACAAGTTATCAGATGCAGAGCACTGCAGACAAGCAGCATCAGTGCAGGAATACCAGCAAACAGAGGAGCAGTGGAACTAGGGGCAGAGGTGGGGGCCCGTGGCTGTGTCAGCTGAGGAGCTTCAGATTTGGTTGCTGTACACTTCTGACTGTTAACACAAAAGCAGAGACAGAGTCAGAACTACTGCCTCCTTCAGGAGAATCCCCCAATGATCAGTTTAGCTCACGGTGAGGACTCACAGCTGCTTCTGCACAGCCTGCTTGCTGGACTCGCAGCCTTTGGTCTGAGCCTGAGCTGCCATCATGTTGTTCTCAGCAGCCTTCTGCAGACTCTCTGCAGCCTCGGTCTTATGAACGGCCTGGGTCAGGTTCTGCTCAAGGGTGTCAATTTCATCTGAGAACAGAAAACAGGGAAAACACCAGTGAATGCAAAAACAGATGAACCACACAAACAGCACACATACAGGATACTTCCAGATTCTGTTAAAAGGGGATTCTCCCTCCCCACTGTCGCCATGTGCTTCCTTACATGGGATTGCCTGATAGCTGAGGTTATCTTATTATATTGTCTCACAATATAAAGCATCTTGAGAGGACTGCGGTTGGAAACTGGTGCTTTAAAAAAATGTAGTTCTGTGAAGTAGAAATAAAACTCCAAGTCTACGTTCTGCTTAGTTTTCTTGACCTGTAGATTTCCCTTTAACAGGCTGACATGGTCACGTTTTTTCCTCACAGTTTTCCAACCCAGCAACAGTAACTAACCAATCCTACACTTGTTTTCTTGGGAACTCCTCAGTCCGGACACGCTTTGAGGGTTTGTCTCAGGTCTGCGCCTGCATTAGCTTATAAGGAAACATGGAGTGGTATCAGAGAGGCTCCAGTGGGAGTTATGTGAGGAATGACCTGTGCTGTGCTGCCAGCGCTCATCTTGTCTGGACTTTGACTTGGTCATTTGCAGAATGTTACTCAGGCTCAGTGAGATCATCGTCATCAATCCTACAACCTGTTTTTTTTTCTACAGTTGTGGCATCATTTCACTTGTTTCCAACACACATTCATTTATTTCCTTTCATACTAAATTCTTTCCAACATTCTCACACTTCTAAAAACCAGGCTTTTAAAGTCTTCTGCCAAACAGCAAAATTATTTCAGTATGTTTAAAAAAAGCAGCAACATCTAAAGCTGGAAAATGAACCTAAATCAGAAGCCTGAAACACTGCAGCCCAAACCTGGTAAACAACAATTTTGACTTTGTAGCAAATCCCATCCTTCATAACAGCTCTATAGTATGTGAACTTTTAAGTAACTTACCAGTTAAAATTATATTATAGCTTAAAGTTTGCATTATTAGGGCATTTGGCTTATTTGACTGACAGGTAGTTAGAGACATAGGGGGCTGTAGCTGTAGGTTCATAGCAATGACTGTATAAAGGTTTTCTACAGTCATTGGTGCATAGATAAAGATGAAAGTAGCTACCTAACATCATCCATTGGTTTCATTGTGTCTGATTCTGAGATTCGTTTTTTCCCATTGACATCTTGGTTTCAAAAACCAGAAGTGACCAGAAGGCACGGGTCTGATTGTGAAACCGCTTCCTAATGACCTGAGACTGGAAACTTGTAGGTCAGAGAGCATTCTTAAATTTTAAGCGTAACTTTTTTATTCAGTATGACTCAAATGCAGTTATGTGATAAATAGCATGGCTCGCTGAATAACTGTCCAACACATCTGTGCTTTGGTTTTGGTGAAAAACAATTAGTGAGGTTTTATTAGTCTGTTTAATGCATACATACAGCGTTTGGTGCAAACAGAATAATTTCAGGGATCAAAAGTACACATTTTAAACGAAAACACGCCCTGGCTACATGTTTTTTCCTAGTCCGATGTTTTTGTGACTGATTTCTTCCACACTGATTTGTTCATATCAAATAGTGACTGATGTTTATCAGAGCAACCCTCTCCCTGCTAACACAATGCTCCTTTCATATCTCCTCCGTACAGGAATTTATTGTTTCCCTTCAACCGCTTGCTACAGGAAGTCACCTCCATTAATGTATGTCTCCACTTCCCATCAGGCCACTGTTCTTGCCCTGTTATTTTTTGAGATTCCTAGTCAAGAAAAATTGCTTTCATTCGTATGATAAAGATTAGTATTTTATGGTACAGTATAAAAAAAATCACTTAAACAATACAAAGAGTTTTAGTTTGACATCTGTTTTTTTAATGAGCTCTTTTTAAAAAGAAACTACTTCAACCAAGTCCTGCTGCTTTGCTTCAAAACTCATAATATGAACAGCTTTAAGAATTGATCTCATTGAACAAAAGTTAAGAAAGTGAGTGCTGAGTTGACCAGCAGGAGAGAAGACATCTATGTGTCACCACAAAGTGGTGCCTCTGAACCTCAGAAACACTTTTTTAGTTTCATTTTCAGTTTACGATGAAATGAGACAAACAAGACTAAAGCTGATTATCTTTTGAGATGGTTATCTTATTTGTTGCCGTTTACTAGTTCAAACCGGTTTGACAAAGACAAAATGCTGCTGTCATCCCTCTGACTACGCTATGGTTTTAGCATCTTTAGCTACCAAAAGTAGGCCCTCCAGGGCTAAATCAATAGGTTAAAATAAACACTGGGCACAGGTAATATTTTGGATTAGAATTTAAAAAATGCATGTTTTCATTGTCCAGGGTTAGAGCATCTTAGATGACCCCATACTTAACTGATTAGTCGGTAATAGGTGGTTTGAATTAAGCTTAAGTGTTAATCACTAAACTTAATGACCAACCCAAAACCTCAGTCGATAGTGATTCTTTTCTGCATATTTGGTGTCCAGGACACTCTGAGCACTGAACTGCATTTTTACACTAAACATTAACATTACAGAGAATCCAGACATCATCTCCAAGACGCTCAGAAAGCCCAACTGCCTCAACAACAAACAGATCTCCATGAGTGCAGCTCTCAAAATGACAATATATAGACTTTACACCTGCTTAAAGAAATCCTACATCACATGTACACTATGTCGGATTATAATATTATTTTATGCCATGTTAGACCCCTAATTAAAGATTGTGAATTATTATGTAGTTTTAGTTTGCATTATGCTACTGAATTAGAAGAAGGTGATAACTATTACATTTGGTAAACTGATTTGCATTACATTAGACTGCTGATTTATTGTGAATGAATGATATTGTTTTATGATGCATTATACTGCTGAGTTATAAGAAATACGGTTCCAGAAAGTCATCGTCTCATTTGTCTGGTTAGAAGAGAACAGAGCATACTGCCCCATCTCAGCAGGAGCAGAAAAACAGGGAGCCAAGGTCGTAGCTTAGGCGCTGTGTGTGAGAAAGAATGTGAATGTTTAGGCTTTTATGATTAGGTGGGGGCCACTAGAGGCTATAAGAGTTTGATCAAGGCTCCAGCATTTTGAGATCTGATGCTGTCTGCTGTATGGTGTCCATGTCCCACGCGTGTGTTCATTAAATTATCGTTTGACTTGACCCGGCCGGACCAGTGTTGTTATTTTGGTTTTCCTCTTGTATCCATCCCCAATATTTGAATCCGTAACAACTACCAGACAAAAGCTTGGACACACCTTCCAATTTCATGGTTTTGCTTTATTTTCATGACTATTTACATTGTAGATTCTCACTGAAGGCATCAAAACTATGAATGAACACATGGAATTATGTAGTAAAAAAAAGTGTGAAATAACTCAAAACTTAGAGTCTTCCAAATATCCGTCCTTAACTTTGATCACTGCCTTGCACTCTCTTGGCATTCTCTCAATGAGCTTCATGAGGTCGTCACCTGAAATGGTTTCCAACAGTCTTGAAAAGTTCCCAGAGAGGCTGAGCGCTTGTCGGCCCTTTGGCCTTCACTTTGCGGTCCACCTCATCCGAAACCATCTTGATTGGGTTAAGGTCGGGTGACTGTGGAAGCCAGACCATCACTCTCCTTCTTGGTCAGTTAGCTCTTACACAGCCTGGAGGTGTGTTTGGGTCATTGTCCTGTTGTAATATTAATGATGGACTAATTAAACAGAAACCGGATGGGATGGCATGTTGCTACAGGATGCTGTGTTAGCCATGCTGGTTCAGTGTGCCGCCCGCAAAGCCCCCCCACACCATCAAACCTCCTCCTCCATGTTTCACAGTGGGAACTATGCATGCAGAGATCATCCATTCACCTTTTCTGCATCGCACAAAGACACAGCAGGTGGAACCAAAGATCTCAAATGTGGACTCATTAGACCAAAGCTCAGATTTCCTCTGGTCTAATGTCCACTCGTTGTGTTTCTTGGCCCAAACAAATCTCTTCTGCTTGTAGCTTTTCCTTAGTCTTGGTTTATCAGCAGCTATTTGACCATAAAGGCCTGATTCAGTCTCCTCTGAATAGTTGATGTAAAGATGTGTCTGCTACTGGAACGCTCTGTGCTATTTATCTGGGCTCTAATCTGAGCTGCTGCTAACTTGCGATTTCTGAGGCTGGTGAATTTATCCTGAGCAGCAGAGGTGACTCTTGGGCTTCCTTCCCTGGGGCGGTCCTCGTGTGATCATGTTTCGTTGTAGTGCTTGATGGTTCTTGTGGCTGCACTTGGGGACACATTTGAAGTTTCGTGAATTTTCCGGACCGACGTTGAGTTCTTAAAGTAATGATGAACTGTTGTTTCTCTCTACTACTTCGTTCTTGCCATAATATGAATTATAACAATTGTCAAATAGGGTTGTTAGCTGTGCACCAACCTGACTTCTGCATAACACAACTGATGGTCCCACTCAAGGCAAAGAAATTCTACAAATGAACCCTGACAAGACACGGCTGTGAAGTGAAACCATTTCAGGTGACCACATCATGAAGCTCACTGAGAGAAGGCCAAAGGCGGCTACTTTAAGGAATCTAAAATATGAAACATATCAATATCTTATCAATCTTTTCTTTGCTACATAATTCTATATATCTGGCTTCAAATATTTGATTTCTTCAGTATGTATCTACAATGTAGGAAGTAGTATAAATAAAGAAAAACCATTAAATGAGAAGGCGTGTCCGAACCTTTGACTGGTAGTTTATACACCAAAAACACCACAAAGTGAACCAGTTGCCTCCCTGAGAGAATGTGCACAAAAGAGGAAGTGAAACATAAATGGTTCCTAAACTCAAAACCTGCAGTTTCCTGTTGCAACACCTCAGTCGAAGGTTTTTTTTACATAACTGTTTCATCAGCTTTAAAAGAATAACAAAGGATATGAAAACACACCGATGGGCAGCTGTTTTAGAACGAGACATTGCCTGGCTTTAGAAAGAAAAACAAAACAACAAAAAATGATCTAATTAATTTTAGAAGCTCCACACAATGCTGATGCAGTCCAACCATCAATGCTGCTGGTACTGAAATATCTCCAGCACTTGGATTCACAGGATTTTATAGTTTGTGTTGCTGCAAACAGCACAAAGAATCAAAGACAACTGTTGCACCAGGTTTTGGACCTGATCATTAGAGGAAACATGAAGATATGTAAGAGTTAAATTAAAATGCAGGTGTTGGAGTTTGTGACATGTTGAGCTGCTCTGTGAAGTCACTTCTGCCCTGCGAGCTGTTGGCATAGCGCTGTGATCCTTCAATGCAGGGAAACCCACATTCCTCAGACCTGACGAGTCCCGCTGTTTGTTCTGAAAGTAATTACACCGGCAAAGACCCAGCAACAAAGGAACAATGCACCAGTGTTGTGTGTAAAGTTGCTACCTTGGCCAGGTCTCTATGTAAAAGAGATTTTTATGAATAAATTCTACTGATGAGGCAAATCTACTGCGACAACGTCCAGAAGTGACAACAACACTGACAACGAGATCCAGACAGAGTGATGGTGTTTTAGGTGTTGAGACAACAGCACCTACAACTTGGGCTGGTGCTGGGAATACCAGCCCTCCACTTCTTTTTGTTTTTTGACCAATCGTGTATTTATTTACACTCTGTCCTCATGGTAACAGTGGAGGAAAATATGGCTAAGAATAGGGCTGGGAAAAAGTCTCCTTTCATGGCAGTGATGGAGTTTTTCCTACCTCTCAGCAGGCCGAGCTGAACAGTGAGGTTCGCTTCTTTCTGTCGCAGTTCCTCGATGTCCTCCTGCATGATGGTCATGTTCCTGTTCAGGAGGACCTGTAGAATGAATTAAACACACCCCAAAGGGAGAAGAAGAAAAAGAAACCTTGATGTTACTGTGAGTTAACAGTTCTGTGCATTACGTTTGTGTAATGTTTAGCTTTTCCTATCAATAATATTTCATTTTATATCACAAATCCCTTGATTTAACAGCAAGATTTCTGACCGTGGTTCTGTCAACTATCAGCAACTTGTAGCAAGAGGGTCAGTGGTTAGTTTAAGACTGCGCTCTTATTTTCTTATCCCTCCATCATTATCAACCACATATTTTATATATATTGTAATAATTTAAAACTTACAGCAAAATTCTGATCAAAATCTGTAGGAAAATGATCCCCCTGCTCACCTAATGGCCCGAGTACACATCATCCTGAGGCTACAATGGTGCCACTGGGTGGCATCACCAGGGTTATGTCCATGTTTTGTGTAAATTTACCACAAACAGTTTATTGGTGGTAAGAATTCATTTTTAGTCATACAATAGGATTCATATTTAGATTTAGTGAGTTTAAAAAAGTTCCTGTCTGAGACATTGTTGACTTTCTGAGTATTGTGACAGAAAGATTTCACTCGTTTATTTTCAAGAAACTTTAAAGATGTGGGGCATTGATTAGGTGTGTGGAGCGTAATCCAACTGCTCGTCCACTTTGTCACAAGGTGCTTCATCTCAGGAGGCAAGTATGTGGGCGTAAACAAACTTCACAGGATCAAAGGAAGCAATGAACCAAGAAACTGACAAATAGATGAACCGGGACTACCTCTACTAACTAGTCACTAGTCCTTTAGTAGAAAACTCAAATGTTCACAACCAGCATGACAAGTTGACAGGTTCTTTATGTGTAACAACCAGAGGTAATCCGATTACTTTTACAAGTAACGAGTAAAGTAAGGGATTACTATTGCAAAAACGGTAATTAGATTACCGTTACTTTCCCGTAGGAACGCTGCGTTACTGCGTTACTAAAACCGTGATTTTTTTGCGAGAATGTCTCATGACAGTGACGTAAGCGAGTGCCACGTTCGTGACAACAGCTGTGTGCAGATCAACAATGGATCATATATCGAGTGCAGAGAGAGTATGAGCGTGCAGCGTTTAAAGCGTGGAAGTACTGACCTTACTTTGAGTTTGATTCCATAAAAAGTGACAAAAACATTAGTGTCCGTTGTGCGTGGGAAGAAAACTTCTTTTTACAGCGAAAAAAACCCTAAACTTCCGAGCAAGCACCGAGTAGCTACGACGTAATGGGAAACTCACAGAGAAACTCGCGGATTCTTCCACTGACCGCTGCACACCTGCACCAGGGTAACCCTCCGCCTACCCCACTCCTGCTTTACAGGTGAAAATAGAGCAACAGGACCGCTAGTCTTTGACTTTATTTATTTTCTGCTGTGTTTTACTTGCATCTATTTGAAAGACTGAGTGTAAACACAAAAAATATTTTATTTTATGTGCTGGAATGTGCAGAAAATAGGTTTAAATGTTAAACTAATTTCTTCCAGTCAGAGAATGTTGCAGATAATTAAATTTTTGCTTGATGCATAAAGTTAAAAGATTAAAACTAATAAAACAAGTTTTAAAAAAAGACTTTTCCATTTGATTACATTTTGTATGATGATTATGCAGAAAAAGTAGAATTGGGCTGAAAGATCTATTTATCACCTATTCAGGTTGTAAATCCTGTTTTAAAAAGTAACTAAGTAACTAAGTAATTAATTACTTTTGAAAATAAGTAATCAGTAAAGTAACAGGATTACTTTTTTGGGGAAGTAATCAGTAATTAGTTACTGATTACTTTTTTCAAGTAACTTGACCAACACTGGTAACAACTAGAACTGTTGCCTCACCAAGAGTCACGTTACAGTTTGAATCTCTGTACATGCAGTAAAGATTTTCAAGTTTAACAAAAGATTCGTTTGTAAACAACGTTTTTCATGAAGTTGATTCTTTCCAACAATTTTATTGTTTTTATATGTATGATTTGTTAAACCTGTAAATCAGTTGCTAAAATGTGTGCTGGGTCTTCATGCCATCTCAGTGACTGTTGGGTTCGGCACACATCATGACTCAGACTCTCCTTTCTGTCTCCTTCTTCCTGCTGTGTGATGGCAGGATTCCTCTTTGCTCTTTGGGAGCATGCAACATGAACACTTTGAGCAATTGAGAAAATTTGGCAAAGCTTAAATCAGCAGTAGAAACATTAATTTAATTATGAACTTTTCCAGTAAAAAAATCTAGATATTTTGACTTCACATAAATAATATACAGCTAGGACTTTTTTGTTTTCTGTAATGAACAGAGCTTCTATGTGGCAACAATTCAGTGTTTCATATCATTTTTGGTACGACATCAACTTGGACCAAACTTTGTGTTCTCAGAGCTAAGCTGGTGACTGAAAGCAGGACAGCGCCGGCTGTTAGCAGAATTCCTTTCATCACAGGCAACAGTTATTATTAGATGTAAAGGACCAGTCCAAACAAATCTCTGCATCCTGAGAGGCATTTTAATGATACAATATAACATAATCTGTCCACTCAGACTTCACTGATAATGACACTGATGCTGTGCAGAGATCTTTATTACATCAATCTCTTATCAATACTGGAGCATAAGGACAGGTTTCCTATTGTTATCACAATGACTCCTCAGTATGTAACGTGAGAACTTTCATGTTAGTTCTCAAACGTGAGAACTAAAGTCAACCTCTGCAGTGGTTTTGTATCATCACTGGTCGGAAGTTGAGTTGTGCGTTGGTTATTTTGACATCTGTAAAATATGGTAAATGGCCTGTATTTATATAGCACCTTACCCTAAGGACCCCAAAGCGCTTTACATATACAGTCATTCACCCATTCACACACTGCAGCTGTGTGAATGGGTGAATGACTGTATAATGACTGGCAGCTACATTATAGTCACAGCCACCCTGGGGCGCACTGACAGAGGCGAGGCTGCCGGACACTGGCGCCACCGGGCCCTCTGACCACCACCAGTAGGCAACAGGTGAAGTGTCTTGCCCAAGGACACAACGACCAAGTCTGTCCAAGCCGGGGCTCGAACCGGCAACCTTCTGATTACAAGACGAACTCCCAACTCTTGAGCCATGATCGCCCTAGTAGTGCACTGTGGGATTGTTAGACAATTATGTGTAGGTTTTAGCATAACAACATTAACAAAGATATCTGCATGACTCCGGTCGATGGCGTTTCAGTGGTTCACTTTACCGTTTGATCAGTTTTGGGTTTTTTCTTGTTTTCGTAGAACATTTTTTGAAGGCTCGACGTACGGATCTGGATGACTTTCTGTTTGCCGTTCTTCTGCACTCACAGCAGTGCTTCTTTCTGCTCACTGTGTGGTTTCTGATCTTTACCAATGTCTTAACATTCATACTGATTATTGATTTCTGATAGACAAGGAGTGCAAAAATAGATCAATAGGTGCTTCCAATGTTGCTGCTCTCATTGATAACTTTTACAGTAAAAAAAAAGTGCAATAACAATCACTTAGAGGAAGTTAATACCCAAGTCAAAAGACAAACATTACAGACAGCCTCAGCTGATTAACATGAAAACACACCAACTAAAATTAAACCCAGATCTGAAAATTTCACGTAACAACTGCAAATATCACATGTAGTCCAAACGTTTCCCATCTGAGAGCTCCGAGCATGACTGGAAGGACTGAGACGGTTGTTCTTTACATGCAGGAAAGAAGAACGTTTACGGCAGTGGAGTTTACCTGACACGTCCAGGCTTTTCCTTCCACAGAGGACGTTTTTGTCTTTCTTAATCCTGCAAAAAGGTTTTAGGAAACTCCCACCTCTTACATTGTTGTTGCCTTTTTTTAACCAGTTTTTCTAATTAGATTTTCACTTACTCAGGTGCAGTTAACATTATTGCTTATTAGATGGCTAGAAGTAATGGTCATATAAGGTAACAGACTTTACTGCAGGTCGCTCTGCACAGTCCAAATCCGAGCACGGTGGAGTTGCAGGTTTTGGACTTTCAGCACGAGCGCTGCAGGTTTTATGGAGTCAGAAAGGACTCGGATGGCGTCATCAGCCAGTGCTACCAAGTAGCCTCTGTTAGCAAGCTGCATCCATTTACTGTGTGGGTGTTTTATGCACACAGTGCTAAGTAACAAATACATTAAATATAAAACAAATAAATAAAAAACACTACAATTTAATTTACTGTGAATTCAGCACAAACTTCTTGGACATGTTAGTAAAGTTAAGAATTATCTTTCAGATATCTCCTTTAAAAATCCTCCAAAGGTCGTAAGTGTACTGGAGGAATTCCAGCTTTGTTTCTCAGTTTCTCTGTTGTTAGATGCTCTCTGCATACTCACTGAATGTCCCGATTAACCAGCTGCAGTAAGATAACCTTTCCTTTTTATAGACAGGTAAAATCTACATCAGAAGAGTGGAGGGATAGAGGTGGTGCAACTTTGTCAGGTCCCTTTGAAAACTGTGTATTTTGCACTTTGCTCAAGGCTCAAAGCTTCTTAGGAGGATTTTGTTTGTTTGTTGTGCATCACTTTTTACTTTTGCTTTCATTTGCTGGGAGGGTTTAGCCAGTACTTTGGGGTAAAACGAAACTCTTCACATTAGTAACCCTGTTTATGTAAATGTTTAGATTGACTTTGCTAAAACTTTGTCTGTCTGTGCGGTGATGCCACAGGAGACCTGCAAAAAGAAAAAGCCTGCACTGCTTAACAGCATTAATTGCAATGCTGGGGAAATGTTGATGAGAATAACTGCTAACCTCTGAAAAGGAGCTGAATGATATCTGACAGGATTTCTTCTACCAGCTTGAAGTTGAGCACAGGAAGCTGACAGGAAGAACAAAATAAACTTTGGTTTCTGTGGTACTTTCCAAAATGTCTGCTTTGTCAGTGTGGATGAACATCTCGCTATAACTCTCATAAACACGCATATTTAAGAGATCTTTGCTCATTGGCACTCAGCCCTAAAAGCAGCTTCAACATAAGATTCAGTTTCCTGAGTTTCATTTTCCTTTTATGTTTGCGATGATCTGAATTGTGCACATCAGTGGTGAGCTGTTCAGGTTCATTTTTCGATAAAAATGCTGCGTGTGTTTGTGCATGCATCCATTTCATAATCTCAATAGCTGTAGACAGCGAGCAGCAATGACGCCTGCAACTACTTCAGCACAAAAATGTGTGCTGAAGCCAAACATTTTTACTGGATGAGTAGAAAAGTCAGAGTCAAGAGGGGAGAAGTTAGACTGAGGAAAAAGTAAGGAGCAGGGAGGGAGGGAGGGAGGGAGGGAGGAGTGAGTCAGGACGAACCACAGGAGGAGGGAGAGAGAAGGCAAACACTCATTTTTTCCAACCAGCGACTCTCAGAATACAGAGCTGGAAATGTTGGAAGCAGCTGAATGCCTCTTATCCTATAAACACTGAGTCAAGCCTGCAGGGAGGAAAAAGTTGTTGTACGCGAAGGAAAATCAGGTTTCCCAAAGTGGAAAGAGTTGAGCAAAGAGGAGAGAATCCCACTCTGTTCATATCTGAGCTCATTTTCACACTCAGAGAAATCCTTGTTGCATCAAACTCAGCTCTGCACCTTCACTGTGGATATTTCACATTTTGACTCCCAAACATGCTGAACTCTGGTCTCTGTCGACCCTCTGATGAGATTTATTGATACGTCTCAGCCTTTTTTCCTTTTGAGGACAGATGGAAGCCGTTAGTGTTTTGGTGAGGTGGGTGGGGCAGCTTTGGTTTCAATTTGGCAAGCTGGATTAAAAAAAGATGCTATTTTCAGTATCAGTATTAAGTTTGTAATTTAAGTCAAACTATCAGTGCATGCTGGGAAGTCTGCTGATGTTTGGGACTCATTGTGAGTTAAGCACAGCTTCAGTCTGAAACTGGCAAGAATAAAAAACGGAGGTCAATCGAATGCTTTTCTATTTGACTCTTTGCAGTGTCGACCGTAGGTTCTATTGGTGGTTGTGATGAAAGGAACCAATCAAAAAGATTTTGACTTTTATTCCCGCAGTATCAAAGATAAAGAACATTTTTTAAACCGGTTTAAAATTCTCAAAAGTGAAAGGAGCATATTAGTCATTTCATTTAGTTTAAATTTGCCAAACATCCACCTTTCCCCCCGTTCTAGTTTGTGGAGCTCAGCTATGCCAGCTATCAAAGGGCAAGAGGCAGGTATGCCCTTCACTTGCATTTACACTAACATTCAATTAGGAATCATCATCAAACTGTTGGAGGAAGCAGGAGGACCCGGAGATGAGTGGAGCATGAACCTCCACACAGGAAAACGGGACCTTCTTGGTGTACGACAGTGCTAACCACTGTAGCAGCAGGCCGACCTACACAACATTTCTATTAAAAAAGACGTAGAGCTTCTTAATTGAAACCTCTATGAAAAGTCCTGCACATGATATTGCAGGATAATATTTAGTAATTTGTTCATGTGCATATGACTGCAGGAAATTATTATAATGTCTTAGATACAATAAGCAGCTTCTGAAGGGTTTGTGGAGTTACGGGTGCAGTAAGGCTAACCGACCATCGTGCAAACCTCGAAGAAAATTACTCGTTGGTCCAACGATATATGAACATTTTCTAATATGAAGCAAAGGCTGGCTCACCATTTTAATGAAACAACCATATGCAAAGATAGGTACAGCAGGAGGGGAGCTTTGCTCTGATAACTGATCCAACTGGTGCTCTGTTATTCTATTCTTTTCTATTTCTTCAACTAAGTCTACATCATTGTAAACTACATCATCAGTCTGACACAAATGCCACCCGTGGGTCGCAGAGGAGGTGCTGGAATGATAAATAAATGAGTGAACTCACGTTTTCCTGCTGGCACTCCTCCAGTGTGACATTGGTGGTATTGAGTTGGCCCAGGAGCACCAGGTTCTCAGCTCTCTGTTGGTCTGTCTTCCTCCTTTCCTCCAACACCATCATCTCCAGAGCTTCCTTGTTCTTGTTAAACACCACCTTTGCTCCTTCCATCTTCTCCGTGACCTCCTGCAGCTCGGCGTGGCATTGGGCTCTGCCTTTCATGTCGGGAGATGTCGCCCACACCACGATCACGATGAGAGAGATGATGGACCAGAGCGCCAGCAGGGCAATCACCACATTCTTTACCTTCTGGGAGGACTTGGAGGCGGCCGCCATCGGGGGGATTGGAGGTGATGAAAATGATGACAAAGATGAAGAGCGGTGGCGTGAGCAGCTGCTCTCAGTGAGTCTCTCAGGTTGGAGTGAGCTGGAGTTTCCCTTCAGGCTGGGCAGGGACACAGGGAGGGGCTCCCTCACACGATGACAGGAGGACGGCAAACCTCACATCTCCACCCCCAGGAACCATCCCACCCTGAACCTTGCCCTCCTCCTTCTCTGTGTCGGTGTTATCAGACCCAGAGAGCACGCAGCGATCAACAGGAAAGTTACAATATCAGCATGAAGCCAGCAGAGTTTAACACTCACACAGAGCTAACGTGGAAAGTTACATGTAAAGAGAGAGGGAGTGTGTCTGTGGGAGGGAGGGTGTGTGTCAAACACTGAAGCTTTCTGTTTCTATTTCCCAGCTCGCCCGTGATGATCTTGGATGAACTCAAACTGCAAACATGCTCCAGGCAGAGAAATGAAACTCAGAAAAGAGAAACAGAAACAGAAAAGAAAGACACAGAAACGTAGCATCAGAAAGAAAACCTACGTTACAGCCGCATTCATGTTTTCATGCCAGCTGCTGGCACATAGATCCCACAAGCCCCACCCTCTGATTCACAAGACCACAGCCCCCAATGCCCACCATGTCTACCTTCGCTGTGATTGGCTCAGGGGCAACAGTCTGTGGTTTAGCCAAACATCTTTTTAAACATCTGTAACTCCTACCAGGAGCTTTAAGGGACCCTGGCCCAGCTGTGGCTCCATGTCCCTGAATCACCTAGGGTTAGCCACTCCTTAAACAACACCCACCTACCCCACCCCGTCAGGAGTTTTCAGGGATGGAGCCAAACACATGCAAGCTGTTTTCAGAAAGAAGCCAGTGGATAATACTTCTCAGCAGGTTTACGGGCAGCGTCTGCAGAATAGATGAAACAGGGAGACTTACTGAAAGCAAAGAGCCTCAAGACCAAACAACACTGACTTCTGGTAAATGGACCAGCTGCTCACAGCTGGAAAACACCAAACTATTGTTGCTGATGGGAGAGCTTTAAAGAGATGTTAGAATCAAAATGCATTACAGCTTAAAGAAAAATGCTTCTGTTTTCAAATCTAACTGTCCAAACAATAATGCACTGACCTCTGCCTTTAGTTCTGTGTTTGCTAACTGCTCTGACAGATAAACAGACGTGAAGGTGTCCTGGGCCAAGTCCATAAATAGCAGAGAAAAACAGTGAGCAGGAAACAGTGGCTTTCTGCCATCATTGTCAGTGATAAATATGCCTGTTCATCAGCACAGCTGCCATAGTGCATCTATGAGGAGCCACGTCTGTGCACGAAATAGGTTGCTGTACGATTTCAGCTCATTTCCAACCAGGTTTGGTTTGTTTCAATCCTAGAATTTAATTATATTCATTATACAGGATGCTTTAGTTTAGCGTGCACATTTTCATACTGAAAAAATAATCCCATTGTTATTATTCTGCAGGTGTTTGTGTATCCTTCAGTTAAAAAGAGAAAACCGACTGAAATGTGATGCATCAGCCACACAGGGGTAAATGAGTCCATTTTTACTTCATTAGTTTGCTTTGCAGTTTTCTTCATTAATCATTTGGTTAAACCTAACAGTGGTATTATGAGGCGCGCACATAGTGACATTGTGTGGTTTTTCTCAAATGTTTTGTTTTATTAATTATGTTTCTCTTTCTTTGAGTTACCTGGTTTGGGGCGTGGCTGAGGACTCTGGGAGCAAAGTGCCTGCTCAGCAGGACCAACCCTGGGCTCACCAGGAGCAGGGTGTTTTAGGTTTAGTTGGGTTATTCTGTGCTTAGTTAATATTAGTGTGTTTTTTGTTTCCCCCCCTATTGTGTTCAAATGGCCAAATCATTATAAAAGCGACCCTCATGTGTCTTTGTAATTCGGTCAGTTTGTGAGTTAAGTTGTGTCTCACTTTGTTTTGTTTAAGTTTCTGGAAATTACTTTTTGTAGAGTTATATTTAGTTGACCTCTTTTATGGACCTGCTAAGTATGTTTTTGAATTTTGTTAATTTTGGACTTTTTGAGGGTTAAAATAAAGAAAACCCTTTTTGAAGATATTTTTTGCCTGTGTCCTCTTTGCTTTGGCTGCTTGGTCCCTCACATGAAAAATATAAAACATGTTTCTCTACAATTTACACCAATCGACTGTCCCATTAGAATTAGTTTTCAAATGAGAGCTGCGACTCATTTAGTCACATCAGAGCTACAGTCCAGTTTTAACTTTTTTTAGAAATCGAGACTCAAAGGAAGTCAAGTTTATCAGTGCTGTGGACCTCTGCATGCTTTGATAGCTACAATTCAGTTACACTAGTTAATTATATGTTAGTGCCATGAAAAAGATATTTACATTCACAGGTTTAGTTCATTTAGTAAAATATTAAACATACAAGGATGCAGAACAGTTGAGAGCACCAACCTTTCACTTTGCAGAAGCTGAAACTGATTCTTTTTCTTGATTAAAGCAATAAATCATTAAAATTACCATGTTTTTCTCATTTTGCCATCCTGAATGCAGGTTTTCAAAATCACCGTTTAAACTAAGAAACAGAGTAGCTATCACTTTAGCCAAATGATGTGCATACCTTAAAATATGAACCACCTGCAAACACAAATGGCAACACAAAACTATCTGAATTCTTCAAACCTTCAACAGGAAATGTTTAATCAGCATCACTTTCTTGCCACCATATAAAGATTCAATTCTTTTTATTTATATAGGACCAATCACAACATCGGTCTCCTCGAGGGGCTTCGTGTTGTTAGGTAAAGACCCAGTAATGCAGAGAAAACATGAGAACAGAGAAAGAAAACACTCCTCTGCTCTCAGATCTGATGTTTTTGGCTTGAAGGCAGACAGCCAGCTGACCTCTGACCCTCCTTTCTACTGTCCAAACAGAGGAAGTGCCGTGCATTCAGATGTGGTCAGGGGTTAACCGCACGCTCACACAGCATGGCAATACTAAGCCAAGACCGGAAATAATATGTCCATGATTGTATTTTTAAAATTAAATGAACCCTCTAGTTCCATATAATGAGAGGATACACAGTGTTGTACTCCGTCACTCTGGGATAATCGAAATGTGAGTTTTGTCTTATGAATCAAGTGTCTTGTATTTGTTATTGATGGTGCAGCAGTATTAACCAATGAAACGTGGCGGTCAGAGACAAGGTTGCATCAACTCAAACCTACAATTTTAAACTTCTTTAAAACCTTCTTTGAAATCTAAATGCATTTTAACTTGTAGTTTCTAATAAGGTTCAGGTTGTTTTCCTGAGACGAGCCCATCAGCGCCACACATCCACAGTCGCTCTGATGGCCGCTTGGTGTTGGTGTCAAAAGTGAATCCATCTCCGCTGACTCTGATTTTAAAATGCAAAACTTTACAGCACAAATGAACACGTTTAAAGTTTAGTGCAAAAGCAGTCTCAGCAAAGTGAGCTAATTCAAACCAGGAACAAAGGTGCTGATGTTAGCAAACAGAGGCTCAGGAGGAAGAGCAGCTGATCTACTCATCAATCCCGAGCTCGCCCTGTCTGCCAAAGCAACCTTGAATGTTGCTGAACCCTGAAATGCCCCCAGTCCACCAGGAGTGTGAGCGTGTGCTTGGCTGAATGTGTGTGTGAATGTGTGTGTGACTCAGGTAAACTAAAACAGTGTCATGTCGTCACACTTCCTGCTGGCTGTGTGTTAGTGGCTTCATATTGCAGCTTACCAATAAAAGCAGTGCTGTGCTCTGCAGCTGATTGTCTAAATACAACCAACGTTTTCATTTCTGTTTCTAATTGTTTTGTTCAGCGTTGTGTTACTGCTGACACTAAGACATCACTAATGAGATAATGTGGTTCAGTTTAAGAGAACGCACAAGAATCCAGCCTGTCAGACAGCGAGTGAAATACTGTCGCTTTGTATCAGAGGAGAGAAAGTCGACTGATTTGTGCAGCCTCTTGCACAAGCTCTCAGATTTAAAACAGGTTGTTTTTGGCTTGTGATTCATCTCTCCAGTCCCTGTGTGCCCTTTGAGGCTTCATCATCTCATGATTTCATACCTCAGACTGATTCCGAAGCAGTGATGATGTTACAGCACCACCTGCTGGAAGATCACATACTCTACACCTTCAAACTCCCACTGAAACACAGACAACACATGGTATTATTTTATACAGTGTGATCATTTAACAAAATTCTATTAAAATTGCATTTAAAAAACGTGTGACCATCAACAGTGATCTGTGTTTTCGTTCAGTATTGGTTGCGCCTGATCTCTGGGCCTTCAGCTGGCACTGCAATAAAAACAGGCATGATGACTGAATGGGCTCCAGAACACTTCACTGTTTGTGCACACAGTTCACCATGCCATCGATAAATGCAGGTTAAAGTTCTATCATGGAAAGAAGAAGCTATTTGTTACCATGATCCAGAAATGCTGCCTTCCTCTCGGGGCGAAAGCTCGTTTAAAATGTGGGGAAGTAGAAACCTGTTCTATGGTCAGAAGAATCGAGATTTGTAATTCTGTTTGTAAAACATGCATGCTGCATCCATCGAGGTAAAGCTCAGAGAAAGAGACCATACGGCTTGTTCTCAGCACTCAGTCCACAGCCCGTATCTTTGTAGGCTGCATTAGTGCATATGGAACTGGCAGCTTGCACGTCTGGATAAGCATGATCAGTGCTGAAGGGTGTGCAGAGCAATACATGCTGTCGTCTTGACTTTTTCAGAGAGGCCATTAAATATTTCAGTAAGGTAATGCAAAACTGAACACTACACCTGCAGTATAACAGTGAGGCTTTGTAGATACACCAGGAGCTGAACTGGCCCGCCTGCAGACCTGAAAACATCTGGAAACATCTGAAAACATCTGGAACATCATGAAATGAAAAAGACAACAAAGAAGACCCAGACCTGTCGAGCAGCTCGAATCCTTTATCAAGCAAGAATAGGAGAACATTTCTGTCCCAGAAGTCCAGCAGCTGGTCTCCTCAGTTTGGAGATACATATTTTATATGTATTGCTGCCATCAATTCAAATTACAATAGTACATTTTCTTAGTTTAAGCATTTCATACTTTCTGTTTTTTATTCTAAATAAAATATTGGTTTCTGAGATTTCCAGGTCATTGCATTCTGTTTATTTAAGTTTGACACATTTTCCTATTGTTGTAAAGACAGTTGAAATATTCATGAGACTCGGGCAGCTTAAACAGAATAACACGGACAAAAGCAGAAGGGCTCACAAAGTGTTTAAAGCTGTTTGAAATATTTCTCTGTGTTATATCACAGTACAAAGGTTTTACTGGGGGATAGATAATCAAGGTGAAACGTTCGAAGACCCTAATCTTGCACCAGAGAGCATTTTACTAACAAGCACAATTATCTAGCTTCTTATTAAATAAAACATTGGGGGAAAATTTTATTTATTTGCTTTATTACCAGCACATGTACAGTTAGGTCCATACATATTTAGACAGAGACTTTTTCTAGTTTTGGTTACCACCACATTACCACAAAGAATGTTAAATGAAGCACGCTCAATCATCCAGGTACGTGAATCTCCAAAAGTTGATTCTGTTCATCTGGACGTAACGTTTTCAGTGGGAGAAACATTCATGACCATTGATCAGTGGTTGTTGATCAATGGTCATGAGAATTTGCATAATTATGATCATGAACTGACCTCCCAGCCCATTGTTCCTTCAGTGGGCTGGTTTCAGTCATTATGCAAATGTCCTGTTTACATCTGACCTGCAGTCAGCTGAGACTGAAGAAATCACCTGGATGATGACGAAACGTTTCTCCCACTGAAAACGTCCTGATGAACAGAATCAACTTTTGGAGAATTTTAAATGAAACAACTCAGATGCAGTCAAAGTGCAGACGTTTGGCTTTAATTCAGGGGGTTGAACAAAAAGATTGCATAAAAAATATGATAAACTGAAGCATTTATTTAAACACAGTCGTTTAATTTCAGGGGCTCAAGAGTGATTGGACAAATCAAATAACTGAAAATAAAATGTTCATTTTTAATACTTGGTTGAAAACCTTTTGCTGGCGATGACAGTATAAAGTGTGGAACTTATGGACTTGTTTAGATGTTTTTAGCAAAGTGAAATCGAGCTTTTCTCTTCTTGAGGCTGATGACTAGCTTGCATCTTGCAGTGAACCCTCTGTGTTTACTTTCGTGTGGTCTTTTCTTTATGGTAGACTTGATTATCAATACGCCTGAAGACTGTTGGCTGTTGTGATGGGGTTTCTCTTCACCATGGAAATAATTCTGTGATCATCCACCACTGCTGACGTCCATGGACATGGACAGTGCTTTCTTTCTTTTGCAGGATGAACCAAAGCTTAGTGTTTTTATCACCTTTAATATTGTAGCAATACCTCGGATGGGCTTTTTTCTGTTTTTGCAGCTTAAGATTGGCTTGTTTCACCTGTATGGAGAGCTCCTTTGACTGTTATCTGTTCAATCTTCCAAATGCAAACACAACACCTCAAATCAACTCTTTCAAGCCTTTTATCTGCTTAATTGATAATGACATAACAAAGCATCGAATTGAAATGTGGATAGCCCCAAACGAAAGCTGAGAGTCTACAAATTACGTCCATGTCCATTATACAACTATAGTTGGAATGTTTCAGTCGACAGGTAACAAACCAAACTTGTGTCAGTGTCCAAATATATATGGACCGAACTATGTTAAATGTTAAAAGTATGTCTCTTCTGATTAGTACAAAACTTTCTTTGAAATATCTTGAAATTTTCAGCATTTTTTTTAAATGTAGCTAACATGTGAATGAAGTGTTACCACATTTACATACATGAGAACTAAAGGTCTCACATGAGGGAAAAACATCCAGCATTCACATACTGAGCCATGTGTTGTTATCCGTTAGTCTTGTTTTGAAACACTCTGCTGGTTTCATTACCAGCAGCACAGCTTCCTCAGTCAGTTGATGATGGAGTCTCTGCTGGTCCGGGTGATCCTGCTCGCTCTCAGTGGTGAGTTCTACTTTCTGTCTTTTCTGTCGTCAATTAATGAATTCAAATTCACACTTCACTGACTCACCGCCTTTAAAACTGGATGTTTAACGAAGACGCTGTCGACAGGCTGAAGCTCTGTTCGCCACTTTAGGCCAATTTAAAAGGATTTTATGGTGAAAATCTGTTCAAAATGAAGCTTCCTGTGTGCAGGATTAAGAGATTAGAGTTTATTGGCTTACAGACTTACAGGTTTGATTGAATAAACATTTATTAAAAATTAATTTAGAAGTTTTTTCTGTTTTCTTTTGTTTTTAAATCTTGGTCAAACAAACTAAACGCTGATGTTGTTTAAAGTTAAATGCAAAGAAAACAGGCACATTTTTTAATACGTTTCCAAAGAGTTAAAGTTTTTGATCATAATGGTAATATTTTGAGATTTTTAACATACTTTAATTTTTAAGCTATTTTGTTCTTTAACATCTATTCAATAAATCTGGACCCAAACATTTCTGATTTTATGACATGTTATAACATTTTAATTTTTTATTTTTAACACTCACTTTTAGGTTTTGAATTTCCACTACAAGCTTTTTTTATGTTCATATTACTTTACACAACATTTCAGTATGTGAGGAATATCAAACGCTTTAATGTTGTTGATGTAGGTTTACAGAACCACGCAGCTGTCGATCCATCATCCACCATCCAGGTGAGGCTTGGCGAGAATGCCACCCTGCAGTGCCCTCTGCTGGACACCTCCAATCTCACCATGCTCACCACCACCACTGCCCCGACCGCGCCCACCACCCTCAGCTGGTACAGGAAAGCACCAGGACAGGGACCACAGCTCCTTGTCTCCTTCAGGTCTATGGATAGACTCAAACTGAAATACGGCAACGGTGTTCCCCGCAGTAAAGTCTCTATAGCGGCCGATGGCTCACTGGTGGTGCAAGGCTCCAAGCAGAGCGACTCGGCGGTTTATTACTGTGGAATCAGCCGCGGAGATGACCGGAAGAAGGAACCAAGGCTACAGAGCCGCAGAAGGAAATAATGTGAGGAGTGAGGATCGACAGTTAGTCGTTGGCTTTACTTGGTGCTTGTTCAGTTTCTCTGCTCTTCTTAAGTTTCCCTCATTTTTAAGCCTCATCTTTGAACATCATATAGAAGAATACCTGCACCCATCTCACAGTTTAATAGTTTAACAGTTTAAAGTTTAATAAATGTGCTTTTTTTGTTCAGTGACTGAAAGCAGTGAGCTTACACGCACAACGGCCAAGTTTTTGAGATTTTTAATTAACTTGTGTTTGAATTAAGAGTGATTTAAAGGCTGTGCTTTTTCAATATCCATGCGCTCTCACAGTGAAGCTGTTGCTGTAAATGTATTTGGTTTGTGGCACTACTTTTTCTTTCCCCACCATTTCTGTTGGCAGATTTATTGCTAGATTATAGCATCAGCAAAGCTAAAACTACATAAATAAAATTGTCTTTCTTGTACGTTGCAGTATCTTTTCTTTGATTCTGTCTTTGCCAAATACAGCAAACACACTTGTTCACCCAGCAAGAATGCTTGCTTCCTGTTGATACCTTCCACAATAAAAACTGTTGATCCAAACATACGTTTCAGCCTTGTGTGCCTGTAGTTGTGTCCTGTCCTGAACTCCTCTGCCACCATCTCCCCTGAGAAACATTGCACAGCTGCAGCAGTTAGCCAGGCTGTGTTTGTTCTGTGAACGTGCTGACAGCAGTGATGTGGCTTTGTTGGTGTCTGCTGTGTTTTCAGCATAATCTAGTTGTTTGTGTGTGTGTGTGTGTGTGTGTGTTTTGATTTGGTGATATGAACGTTCCCTTTCACTCCTGCTATTGTCCTTCTGTCACACTCCGCCCTGTCTGCACCTTCCTCTTCACCTCTCCTGTGAATTGCCTGCTGCTTTGGATGGCTGACCCTTAAACTCATCCACCTTCCCCACCTGTGCTCTGTGCAGCTTCACTCTTATACCTTTTTCTCATCCACAGATGTGTGCTGTAATACCTTTTCATTCCTTTTACTTACAGGCTTTCTTCTACCTGCTCTTTGCTGTTGTAACAGATCACAATCTCATCTGCAAACATTATAGTTCACAGAGACTGTTGTCTGACCTCATCTGTCAACCTGTTCATCACCACTGCAAACAAGAAGCAGCTCAGAGTTGAGCCTCGGTGTAAAGTCAAAGCCTTCTGTCAGTCTTACTGCACAGCTCAGCGCTGCCTCTGCACAACCTTCATGTACTTCTCTCCTAAATTTATACCATGAATGTCGAGGTTATCTGAAAGTTTTTTTTATATTCTCTTTTATATTAATAATATGCACAGGAAAACACATGTAACAACACTTTTTGACCTAATGAAGAATAGTTTAAAAAAAGAGTTATTACTGATTAAAGTAAAAAACTCAGTAAGCAGAAACCTCTAAATCATAGGTGTCAAACTCTGGCCCGTGGGCCAAATTTGGCCCGCAGCCTAATTACATTTGGCCTGCAAAGCCATTCAAATTACTATCAGAGCTGGCCTGCTGATATTATACAGCTAATATATATATTGTTTAGTATTAAGCTTTGCTTGTTCCATATTCAGTTTTTCAGCAAAACTTGTTTGAGTCCATAAGAAGAGATTCATTCTTAAATTTGGAGGAAGATTTTTTTTCAATAAATATTAACGTTAGCCCACGACTTTGTTCCAGTTTTGAATTTTGGCCCACTGTGTATTTGAGTTTGACACCCCTGCTCTAGAGCTTGTCAAAATCTGATGCACCTCATATCATTAAATATCTAACCATATATTTTTTTTACATTATTAAAATTGAAAATACCGATAAAGCATGACTTAAAGATTCATTATTACAACTTACTTTTCACCCTTCTATTGTCCTTGAATGAAGGACAGCCTGCCTCTATGGGGGCTTGTAGGCGAGCTTAACTTGAGATTTATTTCTTCTTTAACCTCAACGTTTCACATTTTTATATTAAAGCTCGAACCCAAGAAAAAATAGCTGTGATGTCATAGAAGCTGCAGGTGTTGAAGCAAGCAGACGAACAACATCTGCGCAGATGTCATGAAGTGAAGTATGCGTCAAAATCATATTTCTGTAAGCTGCTTTAACATGAAACTTTCTTTCAAGACAATCTTACACCATTTTAAACACTCAGTACAAGATGATAATAAAATCATAAATGTGTTCGATGCAGAGCTGTCATACTTCTGGTGCTTTTTGTGTTTGTGCTGTAAAACAAAAATCAAGTGAAATGTTAAATAAAATGTTTAATCACACGCAGTCTTTTAGTTTTATTTGCTCTGAAAGTTTTTGTCCTTAAGGTCCCCAAAGTAATTTTAGTTTGTTTTATGTGAAATATTTTAAAAATACTCATCAACTCTTTTACTTGAAATAGGAAATAAACATTCAACATCAAGCATCTCAAGAAAATTATAATCAAAAACGTAATTACCATAGTTACAATCAGCGCGGTATTTATTGTCAGTCCTTAAACTGTCAGTTACATTTTATTTAAATGTAACAAAGATCATATGTAACTTGAACTATATTATATTATATTATATTATATTATATTATATTATATTATATTATATTATATTATATTATATTATATTATATTATATTATATTATATTATATGTTGTGTTACCGTGTATCATTATGGGAAATGTTCAGCTAATAAATCATAAAACAGTGTTTGTGAACATGCAAACTGACGGTTTCACTGGGATCTTATTTGGGGTCCAACAGTTGAATTAAGAAAAAAGTGAAAATTTCCTGTTTTTCTGTCCTTCACCAACTGACTGAACCAACGGTCGCTGTGATCCAAGAGCAGTTTCTCTCCTCTGGAGACTGTTGTTGTTCTGCTCCAGCAGTTTCTCATGTTTCTATTTTCCAGACCCTGAAGTTTCCTGATCTCACTGATGAGAGATGAGACGACACAGGAGATCTGTGGGCATCAGAGTGACAGCAGGGACCACGGGGACACACTTATCAAAGGTAAATATCTACGGTCGAGGCAGCTGAGAAATTAATATCAGTATTTAAGGAAAACGATATGATTTAGAAATGTTCTACCAGACTTTAATCTGAAAGATGCATGGGTGTTATTCAACAGCATTATGAGTGATGCAGGCTTTTTACTTTAATCTTTGTTTACCAGGATTCTTCTCTCTTCAGTTAATCTTTAGTGGAATCGTCATGGAAACTGCAGTGACTTTCATCATCCTCATCAGGTAAGATGCTGCACAGAATAGTGAACTGTTCCTTTAACTCACGTCTGTTTCACTGTGAGTGATGGTGGTTTGCTTCTTGCTGCTGCTGCTGCTGCAGCTGCTGGGCTGTTTGCTCAGTTCCCACCAGACAGTCTTTCTCTTTTTCGATGGTTTTCGGCCCCGGGACCCGGCTGGTGGTGCATGTTGATGAAGAAGTGGCTGACTTTGATGCTGATGATGACCTTCTCAACCATCAAAACAAGTCAGCAGGTACAGCTCCACTAGACAAACCGCACCACGGTCAGCACTGTGTTTGTATTCTGTTTGGATTTTGAGAGCTTCTCTTTAGAAACAAAAACATGGAAACATAAAACAAGATGAAAGATCATCTTTGTTTTCCCCTTTAGAGCAGTATGTCAGGGGTTTAATTATCTGTATGTTGAGTCCAGGCCTCTCTGAAAAATGAAGAATACAATGCTATGAACGGCTTGTTAAATATTTCAGATCATCAAACTAATTTTAATAGAAGACAAAGATAACCAGAGCAAATATAAAATGCAGTTTTTAAATGATGATTTCATTGAATAAGGGGAAAGAGTTATCCAAACCTGTGTGAAAAGAAATTTCCCCCTAAACGTAATAACTGCTCGTGCCATCATTCAAGGTGTTGTGAAGGACTTTGCTCACTGTTACTTGTAGAATTACTTTAATTCAGCCACAATTGAGGTTTTCCAGCCTGTTTAAGGTCACTTCAAAACATCTCAGTCTGATTTACGTCCAGACTTTGGCCACTTAAAAACTTCATTTTGGTTCTTTGGAGCCACAGAGGTTGGACTTTGGATCCGGCTGCATAACCCAAGTCTGCGTGAGCTTCAGTTCACAAACTGATGACCAGAGATTCTCCTTCAGGGATTTCTGGTAGAGAGCAGAACTTACGGTTATGTCCAGGAGAGAAAATTGTCCTGAGGCAGCAACAAAGCCCAAGACCATCACAAAGCAGCCCTGAGACATCACCCCCACGTTTGACTCTTCATATGATTTTCTTTTTATGAAATGCTGTGGTAGTTTT
This sequence comes from Neolamprologus multifasciatus, assembly GCF_963576455.1. NCBI lineage: Eukaryota > Metazoa > Chordata > Actinopteri > Cichliformes > Cichlidae > Neolamprologus > Neolamprologus multifasciatus. The sequence continues at coordinate 29,156,318 of NC_140453.1, read as the reverse complement.
ACCCCAGATATAACCGAACACAAACCTCCCAAAAAGTTCGACTTTGTCTCGAGAGTCCACTGAACACTTTCCCAAAAGTCTTACAGGTGTTGATGTTTTTATTGGAAATTTGAGATGAACCTGGAAATCCGGTCCAGGAGAGCTTTTTCCACCCTTCATAGATGGAAAGAATCATTTTAAAACTATTTTGGTTTGACTTGGATAATCTTAACATTTATGCAGCTTTGACCTTAAAATATGTTTTAACATTAATCCCTGAGGGGCCACAGACAGTTGAGTAGCTAACACTTCCCCTACTTTATCTAATAAGGGAAGTTTGAGTGTCTGACACATGTAACTATGCAAAAATGCAAAAAAGAAAAACCCATTAAAACTCAGGAAGGGGGCAGAGACTTTTTCATGGCACTGTAGGAATCACAGTGAGCAGTACAAAGGCGCCTGTCTGGGATCTGATGTTTGTGTTGTTTCAGTGCATTTTTCCTAATAATGCAAGTTTGGAAATTCATCTAAAATATGAAACCCATCCATACAAACACAGTTCTGCCATTTTCTTCTGTTAACATGTTTCAAATATGGAAAAAAATCTTCAATGTTCTTTGTTTCCAGGTTCCTCCAACACGCCGTCTATTCAGTTGTTGTCGTCCGTCCGGCTCTCTCAGCATCCACGATCTGCTCCCCTCCTGGTCTGCCTTCTGACTGGACTAACCTCTCCTCAGCAGCACATCCTGTGGGGCCTGGATGACATGGTGCTGACATCGGTACGCCCTGAGCGGCCATGGAAGGAGTCAAAGCAGGGCTACAGCGCCACCTCAGTGAGGGAGGTGTCAACGGCAGACTGGAGACTCACATCTTCATACTGGTGTGGAACAACGCAAGGAGGGAAAATGTACCGACAGAAACTCTGCTCAGAGGCTGAGTAATGACTTGGCCACAGGTTCAATTCCTGGAATGACATGTAGGCGCTCCTTGATCACGATTTGAGCTCATATGACTTAAACTCAGTATTTTTCTGACGGGAACTTTTATGTAAAGTAAAACCAACAAACATAATTATGAGGAATAATTCATGAAACAATAAAACTGATGGTAAAATTGTAATGTTACAATTGCTGTTTCTCAGCTTCTCTGCTATGAAGGTGTACAGAGGAAATCACAATTAAATGAATCCAAAGAAACCTTAAACTGGTATTCTTACTGGACATGATGGTCAGGCTGATATCTTCTGTTTGAATTTAATGAATGGGTTAATTAATGGGCAGCCCAGTGGCACGCTGGTTAGCACTGTTGCCTGAGTTCAACTCCACCATCAGGCCGGGTCTTTCTGTGTGGCGTTTGCATGTTCTCCCCGTGTTTGCATGGGTTCTTGCTGGCTTCCTCCCACCGTCCAAAGACATGCACTTTGTGGGGAAAGGTTCACTGAAAAATCTAAATTGCCCATAGCTGTGAATGTGAGTGCGAATGGTTGTCTGTCTCTGTGTCCCTGCGACAGACTGGCGACCTGTCCAGTGTGTACCCCGCCTCTCGCCCTATGACAGCAGGGATAGGCTCCAGCGCCCCGCGAGCCTGAAAAGGATGCGCGGCAGTGACTGGATGGATGGATGGGTTAATCGGTAATGAATCCAGGCTTTTATACAGAAAGACACACGGTAACCTGAAGCACATATTTCATGTTTCATAGTCATATTTAGTGTTATTTAGCTGCAGCACGATGCAACAGTGGTTATACTGTTGCATCAAAGCAAGAAGGGCTCAAGTCTGATTCCACAGTCTAGCCAGAACTTTTATGTGTGGAGTTTGCGTGTTCCCCCGTGTCTGAGTGGTCCCATGCAATTAGTGAGGGTTGGTTAATTGGCTCTAAATTGCTCGTGGGGGTGAGTGTGACTGGTTGACCTGTCCAGGTTGTGCCCCACCTCTCTCCCTGTGGTTTTCATGGTTCAAAGGAGAAAGAGCACGACTTCCACTTGCATCCTCTGCTTGCTTACCAAATCCTCAGCGTGCCCCGAGCATGGGAAACTGGACATTTTAACACTGGATGACGTCACATGTAGTCTGTATTTAAAAGTTGTTACAAAAAATCAAAGCAATCGATTCTGTGATGTTGAAAACGTCACCGTGCTCTCTGATGCGTTTTGTCCTGATCATTCTTGGAAATGTTAATACAAGAATTGTTTTATATTATCTTTCTATAAATCTGAAGAAACGTGAACAGAAACTCTCGAAACGAAACCTTTGACCTTTCACTCCGAAGCCCATGAGCTAACTGGGAAACACACTGGTCAGGTCGAACAACAGAAGCTGGTCAGGAAAGTTCACTGATGCAGAGTATAAACGTGGATATACTCAATGCATGTTTGCATTTCTGAATTGAAATGCATGTAGATTTTTCTCTAACCAACAGATAAAGCTCAGTGGGTTAACACAAATTACATTTTTTTGTAAATTATTATTAGTCTTTTATTTATCCAGGTAAAAATCTCATTGAGATTAGAAATCTTATTTTCAAGAGAGACCTGTCATCATGGCAACAGAAGTCAAAAATAAACCATATAAGTACACAGCATTTATATTTGTTTTATATTTATATGTTATTTTTTTACATAATTGATTTACAATCAGGTTGCACTAACTCTGTGTAATATCCTGAACCCATTCCAGCCGATTCTAAATCTTTCCAAGGAATTCTATTTTCTGTCTGATTATATTGAAAGCGATGCTTGAATTTAGACGCCATGATAGCATTTTCACACTAGAATTCTCTATTTTATTAAAATTAGAAAGAGTATGACGAACAACACGTGTGTATGATGAACTCATTTGTCACCAAAAGAAATACCAGAACACCGTCAACACTGCGTCCGTCTGTCCTCCAAACGTCTTTGGCTGACAGCAAACGTGTGGAAAGAAGACCAGAAGCAACGAGTGATTCATATCCTTTACTGTACATGTGATGCAAAACCCTGCCTGAAACATCCTGCAGCAAAGGTTCATTCAAACAGACCTCAGATCAGCTGAGCTGCTGTCACAGAGTCCTGCAGGATTCACACTCCCTGCTTGCTTCTTCAATCTGATGTGATCAAAGGAAGTTAAATAATACATGCAAAGATACACGTGTAACAGCTCAGACTGTTATACCGTCACTTTATATGTCAGCTGTCAGAATCTTTAAAAAAAGGTACAATTATACTCGTCAAACACAAAACAAATACCATTTACAGTTGTAGCCCCGCCCACTTCAACCCCACCCTGCAAATCTCTAACAGGCTAGATAAATAGAAGCAAAATGTTCATGTTCTTACAGAAGCGTATAGATAGAAATCAAATATACAGTTACATGCGTTCACCGTGACTGCTAGTTATCCAGTGTGTTCGTCTGGCAAGAAGCTTTAAACACCTGTGCTCAGGTAAACGTGGCATCCAGCTGTGGCACATCTGTCCAACTGAAAACTCGTGCTTTGACTGAACGGTTTAAAGAGGAACCAAATCACAAACGGAAATTCAAATTCAAAATAGATGTTTTGTGACTGGCAGTCTGAACGCCCAATCACAGAAACTTCCTTTTTAATGATTAATTACTTCCCATGTAACCATGTGAAAACCCGGCTGAGTGAGAATAATTTGATGCATAAATGCAAATACAGTTTTTATCTAAATAAAATATGGGACAGCGATTAGACGGGCTGTTGGATTTATGAGATGGTAAGCTTGTGATCAGCATGTCCATCCATCAGTTTTCATCAATTTTGGGAGCAGTGTTGGTTACAGCTGTGGTTCCTCTTTAAAATAGAAAAGCCCTTCAGGAACAAATGTGCTCCTCTTCATCATCTAGGATTCTGTATGGTGGCTGAGACAGAACACAAAGCAGAGGAAGCTGAAAAAGCCGAGAAGACTTTTAGGCAAACACCACAGTTTACTGAGACTTTACTGCACCTCTGCACGTTTCTTCTTAAAGTGCTTTAAAATGAGATTCTTTTAACTCAGTTCTGAAAAGAATCGAGTCAAAAGAATCAAAAGAATCAAAAGATAGCTACATCACAGACCAAATATATGGATTGCTTCAACATATTAACATTATTTACAAATTTGACATATACTGACGTTCATCCAGCCTGGTGTGCTGCAGACAGGCAGCTTAATTAGCTTCTTTTAAAATAAAAGATTTGATCCTAAAAGCAGCTGTGTGGGTGATTTAACCGCTGAGAATCAAAGCTGTGAGATATTAGCTTTAGTTATCCTCCAGACATGATGCTGTGTTTGCTGTGTTTGCAAAGAGAAAACGTCTCGATAAAGTAGAGACTGGTTTTATGTGAAGAGGTTCACTGTGGACTGAGCTCTCTGCTGAGAAACAACTTGTCAGTGTGGATTCAACTGTAGATGATGTCATTCAGATGCAGTTAAGCATCCTTATTTCACTTTCAGAAGCTCAGTGAGAGAATACTGCATCATTCCCATGATGCATTGAGTTTTTCCTTTCCAGTCACCTTTCTCACTCACTATGTGTTAACAGACCTCTCTGTATTGAATCGTATCTGTTATTAATCTCTGTCTCTCTTCCACAGCATGTCTTTATCCTGTCTTCCTTCTCTCACCCCAACCGGTCGCAGCAGATGGCCCCGCCCCTCGCTGAGCCTGGTTCTGCCGGAGGTTTCTTCCTGTTAAAAGGGAGTTTTTCCTTCCCACTGTCGCCAAAGTGCTTGCTCATAGGGGGTCATATGATTGTTGGGCTTTTCTCTGTATCTATGAAGCGCCTTGAGGCGACATTTGTTGTGATTTGGCGCTATATAAATAACATTGAATTGAATTGAATTGAATTGAATTGAATTCACCTTACGCTAAGGGATGCAGCTGAACCAAGCGTGCTAGTGTTAGCTGATACGTGAGCTATCCACCCTCTCATCTGTTCAAAAAACCAACGTCGTGTCCATTCTTCATATGCAGTACAACAAAACTGTTTGCCAGCAGTGAGACAAGGAACGAATGCAGAAAACAATGAAGTATGAGGCATCCAGGCTTGGACGTCTTGGCGAGGCTCTCCATGATTCTTCGGAGATCGTGGCCTTGCTATCAGATGCTGATAAACAACATCTGAAGTAGCCAGTTCATCGCGAGCCTGTAGCTCCAGCCTCACTCAGTGATTAAGCAAACAAATCAAGCTCTGTGTGAGCATATGTGCGGCCGGTTAAGAGGAATTTCCTGCACTGGCTCGTGACAAACTCAGGACTTGTTGACTAATGAGCTGTGGTGTCATGAGTGGACATTTGACACATCAAACAAAATGTTTGAGAAACCGCTCGGTAGCCAATGTAGTGTTCTTACAAACTCCTGTAACATCTCCAAAACCTCACAGGGATTAACTACTGTGGAAGCAGCTACACAGTATGTTTCCTGCTAGCATGCACTGTTGGCTGGCTTAAAGCGCTTGCTTGTGTTTCTCTGTTGGTTCTGTCTTGGCCACCATAAGTGTAAATGTAAATCGGATCTTTCTTGTCTCATCTCATTTTCTTTCCAGATCTGCATCTTTTCATTTCATTTTGGAAGCCCCTGTACAAAAAGAGGTAGAACGTGTGGTTTTAGATCGCATGAAAGGGGTTTATTTTCCACAAAGGTCAAATCTGGTATATTTGGGAGCTTAAACACTGAACATGTTTCTTAGCGAGTCGAGCAGTAAAGATGTTAGTAATAACTTGTCTAAAACCAAACTACAGTATGTACAGTGCAAATAAGATCGCATCGCCACTGCTGATAAAGTGTAAACAACACAACGTTTTACGAGAAGATCACAAACACGAGTTACTTACCTGAACGCTACACACTGGAGGTACTCTATTTACTCATACGGCTGCGTAATCACGTCAGCGGGTGTCGACGGTAAATAGTAAAAAGGATTAAAAAACTCAGTTTTACAGCAACATGAAAGTCTGAAGCGTCTGAGCGTGCATGCTAAAAAAAGGGATGCAGAAGAAGAAGAAAAAGCCGAGAAATGAAGCTACGCTCTCTCCTCGTCCATGAATAAAGAGCATCCGTTCATGCAGGTGAGCGCCAAGTCATCGTGTACGTTTAATAAAATACAATCAGTCTCTGTCCTGAGCAGCACAGGAAAAGTCCGCTTTCTGCGTCAGGAGAAGAAGAAGAAACATAAAACTCAAGTCTCAGTTTGTCCCAGATCAGGACTTAAAGGAAAAGATCAGCATGGATTTCAGTTTCATGTTTTTGTGTTAAGTATGGAGGAAATTCCACCTACACCTGCCAACAGGCAGAAAGCATGAACATTAAACCTGGGATAGAAATAACTGATTATTGCCTCTTTGTGGAAATTGAATGAATTCCTTTTTCTTTTCAATTAGATTGTTGAATGTTTGGCTGCAGTCGAGGTCGGCCTGCGGTGCCACTCAGGGAATCCAGACATTATCTGAATGTTGGATTTGAACATGATTTTGTTAAACCCAAGTTGTGGTGCAAATCGAAATCACAGCAGGCACAATCACCATCTAGGCCCACAAACAGTCAGCTCTTTGCCACATCTCACCCAAATGTTACCACAGAAACGCTAAAGAAAAGAAACAGAGTCTGAATTTGATCCTAATTCCTCTGGTACCGGATACATTCATCAAGCCCACATGATAGCAGTGCAAGTCTGTTTACGAGATCTGGGCTGTTACGTCTGAAGGTGGTGGAAAGTGGACTTAAAGCTAGCTGCTTCTTTATTGCCAGTATTATGCTATGCTAAGCTAACTGTAGGACATGTGAGTCAAATTTAGCAAAAGTGTTTGATGCAAAATGTTGTAATGTCCCTTTAATGTGGGAGTCAAATAAATGTTTGCAGCAAAAATGAAGCACTCTGAAGCACTCTTTTCCTCCCTGAAGAAAACCTGTCGTTTTTTAACCTCTTTGATGTTAGATGCAGATTGTGTTGGTGAATCTGGGTTATTAAAAACTCTGTATTAATAAACGGCTCAGTCAATAACTGCGTTTAGTTGCAGTAATACAGAAACCTTCTGCGTGTTAGTTTTTACTTTTATAATGTGTGCTCCATTAAAGTTTACTTTGAACGCCACAGTGGCCTATTTACTCTGAAGTTTCCCCAAATCTCTACAACTGAGATAGTAAGTGCAGAGTTAGCAGAGTTAAAAATACTCCTCAATTCATCCTGTCTTAAATGAGCTATTCACCCCCCCCCCCCCCCCCCCAAAACCCACTTTCTTCAAATCTGCTAACTTCTGTAAGCCTGACACTTGGTAAGCATTAACTGCCTGCAGCAGAAGAAAACATAAAGATTTTGAACATTTAAGAAGAAATACAAAAAACAGCAGAAAACAGTTTTGAGTTCTGAGTTTTTTGCATACATGAATAACTTTTACATACTTTCGCCTTTTTATTTGAAATGTTAGCCATGTTTACAATTGACAGCTCAAACTGTAACATATTACAGAAAATAAGAACTTAAAAAATAATAGCTCCCTTTTGATACCGGTTGTAAGTAAGAAGGTATAACAGACGCCATTGTCCAGTGTCACTGATCGAGTGCTTCATTTTGGTTGTAAACACACGTCACTGGTTCATTTCTGTGGTAAGACAAATAAATTGTAGCTCTTACGAGTTATTTTATTAATCGAATTTTTTTTCAAATATGTTGAGTCTTTGCAAAAATATATTGAGTCTTGCTGATGTGCTGAATAATTCAGAGCTACTTGATGAAGTGCTGCAGTGGGTGAGCTAAATGCTAACACGCCCTCCAGTCCAGATGTGCACGGCCTTGATAACTGCTCATCAGCATGCTGGTTATTTGTTCAAGTAGCTCAACAATGCTACTGAGATTGAAGCGCTAAACAGACACAATTCACATTCATTACATTTCTTGTGTTTTTAGTCAACCCTCACATAAACGAGCGCTGATGGGAGAAATTATTTTTACTTCTCCTAAATAATTGAAGGCCTTTATACTAAAAAACAGAAGATAAAACACCTGCTCATCTTCAGAAATGTCCAGCGAACCCTCCATGAATCAGTATCTGTTAGCATGTAAGCTAAAGAGATCGCAGACGTGTGGTGATGCGGTTAAATGTGCGATGTGAGCTGCAGATTTCAGGTTTACTGTAATTTGGTCCAAAGAAGTTAATTTAGATGCTGAAAGCTGAATGATTTTTACTTCTGTGTGAAACTGAAGCAGAGTCAAGAATTTTTTTAATTTTGCCATGTGATCACTGGCAGTGGGTGGTCTTACTGGTAGGCTCCGCCCCAGATGTGAAGCCATTGCTGAGGTTGTTGGGACTCGGGGGTGAGCCCAGTGTGGGTGTGGCCCCAACTCTGGGGGTCGGCTCTATGGCAGAGCAGCTTTTCTGCGGCAGCCGGGGTTGGACCAGCATGCTTTTAGGGATTACAGATACTTGTCGCAGCCCATCAGCGCGCAGTGGCGGTCTGGTGGGGATGGGCCCTGTGGGTGTGACATCAGAGCTGGGTAGTTTGGGGCTGTGTGGAGGAGAGGGGCTGAGGGCGTTTGGGTCAGCAGACTTCGATTCAACTTCCTGTGGCAACTGCTGGTCAGGAGGTGGAGCCTCTTTGTCTTTTTGGGTGGAGCATGCAGACTCAGGAGGCGGGTCCTGCTGCATGCTGCTCTGCCTGGAAGCCCCTGAACCTGGAATGTCACAGCTGTCTGTGCGACGCCGCGAACCTTCATGCATCCGACTTGTGGCCACGACAGCTTTCATGGCCGCCTGTCAGCACACAGAAAAGTGAGTGAGTATTCAGGAGCTTTTAAAAGTCTTTAAAGCAGATTTGTCAACTATGTTGAGTTGATATTTGCTTCCCTGTTAAATATGTTTCTCTATTACCCTGTCCTGTAATTTCAACCAATTCAAAATGCCAATGTACAAGAGTCATTCCTAGTTTATCTCCCAAAATCTTAAAATGACAAAAAAAAGTCTTCTATGACCTTTGATGCCCACAAAACCAATCACTGTGGAATGAAACTATGACAAAGGACCAGCCTTAAGTTTGCGTCGAGCGTTGAACTCCTGTAGCTTCCTCTGGGTCGTATCCATATGAGAGAACCGGGCAGCTTTGCCCAGCACCCAGGGGTGCTGCAGGGCCTCCCGGACACTGAGGCGCTTGTGAGGGTCGAGGACAATCAGCTTACTGACCTGCGGACAAATCAGACAAACCAAGGCCTTCAAACAAGTCCAAGTCCAATCTATGAATAAATGTTAAGATTCAAGGTTTCGAATCAGGCTCGTGTGAATTATCAAGTCATTCACTTCATTCTGAATTCAAATCACACCAAGAAATGGATCTGTAGGCATCCAGAGGTAAAGGCCGAGACAATTTAGTGTCAAGTCATTCCATAAATCTCAATATCATTTCAAACAAGTCTCCACTCAAGTCAACTCCAAGTCTAGTTTTAGTTTAGCATAAGTCGTGTTAGTCGACACCAACCAAAGATCCAACACGCACCAAGCCGTCCAAAAACAGCATCACAAATATACATCCAAGTCTAATATTGTTTGAAGTCCAGAGTGATTCCAGACAAGTTAATATAAAGTGTGAAGTAAGGATGGGTATCGTTTAAGCAGTGCTTAAACAATGGAAAAAACACAAACTTTGTCCAAAAACCTCTCATGTTTTACTGTTTTCCACTTTTTCTTTGGTCATTTTAGCCTTTTTGGCCAGGGTGAAGGGAGTATCTGCCATCAAACAAGAAGACAGCTGCATGTAGCTATGATGGTGTTTGCTGTTCACCTTACATGCATTAATGTAATAACGTGGTTAGCCTACTCAACGTAAATTACACACGAACAACATTAAGCTACTCACGCAGAGAAGAACGGCTGCTGCTGCATCATCATCATCATCATTTCTGCTACACTGGCAGGGCTAGGGGCCAGGACTCTCCTCTTCGGGTTTTTGGGGGATGTTGCTAACTCCGGGTCCGATAACAGGCACCACACCCGCAGTAGATGTGCTCGGTGTGAGGTCTCGCAGCAAGCTATCAAATACGGCGCATTTCTCGGCTTTTAAAAAAAACGCTATGCGTCGCCAGGTGTTTCCTCAGATTTGAGGTGTTACCTCCTTTGACAGTATCACAGTATCACCTTAAAGCACTTGTTGCAGCTGCTGAGTTTGCATCTTTTGCTGTGAAGTACAGCCAGACTTTGACCGCTTCTCCTTGGGCATTTTTAATCTGTAGCTCTGCTCTAAAAGAACGTACGTACCTGGACCCGCCTACTATCCTCGGAAACGTAAAATGATTGGCTAGAATCTAAAGTGTATCACAGCTCAGGGGAAAAAAGCACAGAAATGTGCGCTGCTTTTCAGTCTGGTTACTACCGTTTATGACAGAACCGGATACCGGTACCCATCCCTAGTGTGAAGTCACTCTGAACACGTCCCAGTGATGTCACCAATCCCAGTCAATGCCCAGTGTGAAGTCTTTCAGGTCAGTTTAAGTTTCCACTACGCTGTCCTGGGCAGCAAGAGTTTGTACAAAACATGTCTGAGAGCTTTAAAATAAAGTGTGAGGTCCTGCACTTCTTCACATTTAACATAAATAATAATGTCAAATCATTGGTGTAACTCACCAGGTCCTTAGCATTGAGGGAGACCTCGTCCCACCACGGAGAAACAAACTCATAGTCACAGTTGAGGATACGACTATACATGTACTGATCCCCTCTCGGGTCGAAGAAGGGCTCAAACCCACAGAGTCTGTGGAAACAAAGCAAAGGGAGAGTCTAGGAAAGGATGCTGATTTTGCCACATCACCACAGCAGCGTGTCGCCCTCAGATCCATTTGAAGGCAGCATTAAAAGCTTAATTGCTGTCTGAGGGAAGCAGATAAACAGGATGCAGACTTTCACATTATGTCATTGTGTTAAATGGCTGTCATGAATCAGATGGACGACCATAAAACTTATATACTGATGAGAGTGAGTCAGCAATGAATATTTCAGTATATATGTGTGAGTGTACGCTTGCACTGGCAGCAAGGCGTTAATGGACTCACAGGATGTAGAGGATCACGCCCACCGACCACATGTCCACCTCAGGGCCGTAGGCATTTCCCCGCAGGATCTCTGGAGCTGCAAGCAGAGTCTGTTAGACAGCAGATGGCTGACAGAAGCTCTAACAGAGAGTTTCTGAAATCCCACAGAGAACACGCCGCAGGGAACGCATTACTGCCCACTCGCATATATCACTGCAACGCAGGTGAATAAACACATCTACTACTGATACTACACCTACTACATCTACAGACACCATCCAGAGCGTCAGCTGCCACATCGTCACCACTTTACCTTTCCCCACACCTCATTTTCTGTTACTACACCACAAGTCCTGCTGCTGTGCCGTGTCGTATCACTGAGATTAAAGGTCCCACACTACGCTGGAGTGTTTCCTCAAACACGATGTGCTGCTGTGGGAGAGACACCATCCAGTAACTCTGTGTTTGGTCCTAAAATCTGGTGTTTAACCCTTTAAGACCTACCATAGAACCAAGTCCGCCAGAGCTCATATTATATTTTTACATGCTGTGGAGCCATTTTTGGGAGAATTTCAAGTTGCTACACATCAATACAACCATTATAGCCTAAATTTTAATAATATGTCTGCATTAAGTGCATAGTAATTACATAAATTGCAAAACAGTGATATAAACTACAAAAAAATTGAAAATCGTTTTTGTTTTTTTAACATATATTTCTAGTTAGAGAAATTTAAGAGGCTTATCCCTCAAAACTGTAAATACAAAAAAGTTGCACAAAATAGTTTCCCACCACAGGAAATTTATTTTGAGTGTCTTCATAGTTTTATTTTTGAAATACACCAATTTTTATATACTGCAGGAAAAATGAAAATAAATATTATAATGCAAATTTGCAAAAAAGCAGCATATGCATCAAAATAAACTATTTCCAGCAGTGCAATATGAGTCCTAAGCATCCCAGAAACGACACAGAAAGTCATAAAGTCAAACATAACTTTTAAAAACACCAGTATAGGCTCATGAGGCCCTGATGGTAAAAAACTACATTTCCGCGAAAATGACGTCACTTCCGGTTTCGGGCAGGTCATGGCGGACATGCAAAAGTTCGCGCTGACGTCTATTCCACCGTAGGAAGTGTTACAAACAGCTGATCGGATCGACAAAGCGTGTTTCTGGAATATTATGTTTTTGTTGCTGCAAGTGCTTTTTATGCAGTTTTTGCAAAACTATATGTGGAAGGAAACTGTGACCGAGGACAAGCTGATGGCATAAGATGTAAGTACAACTCCAACGGTTTCATATGCAAAAAAAATTATTGCGCTAACTCACGTGGTTGCAGAGCTACCGGGATTTAAAAATAGTTACGCAAAACATAGCGTGCTGCTCCGACCGGCTTTAAAGGGTTAAACAGAAATCCTCTCTGGATGGTGATACATCTCCAGTATGACCGTGAGCAACACTGCAGTCGTTTTTGAGGATATACTAATTAACTGACAACATTGTCAAAATAAAAGCATCCTGCTCAGAGCTGAAAAATAGTTTGAACGTTGTAACTTCTCATTATCTGGTTGTCCTTCAGCTGATTAGATCACAGTGAAAACTGACATCTTCACTACGTCCTGATAAACTGAGAATTTTCACATGACACTCGTAGCACTTCTCCATCACTCTTCTCTCGTTCACTCTTTCATGCTTCTTTGCAGTAGTTTGTGTTGTGCTGTTCGTTGTTTCTGTGAGCTGAGTCTTATTTTTGCCATCGATTCTTCGAGCCCGGCTGGTCGCAGCAGATGGCAGCCCCACCCTGAGCCTTTTTCTGCTGGAAGTTTCTTCCTATTAAAAGGCAGATTTTTCTCTCTCTGATTGCCAAGTGCTGTTTATATCGGATCGTTTGACTATTCTGTGTTATAATGCTGTGGGCTTTCAACCTACATACAAAGGACTTTGAGATGACTAATGCTGTGTGATTGGAGGCCATACAGATAAGAATACAGTGAGCTTAAGTGAATGTGGTATTCATAGCTACGCGACACCAGTGTGGTATTTTTGTACTCACCACAGTACCCCGGAGTACCGCAGACTGTCTTCATGGTCACCTGATCATCTACGATTTTTGAAAGACCAAAGTCGGCTGTAAAAGAGAATATTTCTTTCATTCAGACTGAAGCGAGATAAAAACCTTGTAATGCATTTGTTTTGTTCAGTTTCCTGTTTCTATATTAAGAGAAATGAGGGGGTGAAGCAGTGGAGGTGGAGGAAAATGTGTTTTTCTGCAGGCAAGTCTCTGAACTAAAGGAAGGTGTTGGTGGAGAGGAGTTTCACTCGAGCGGAGGCTTCCATCTGTATCTGTTAGCCGAGGGCTCGCTGGCCATCTGGACGCAGAGGAGCTCCTCCAAACACGAACCAAATTCTGAGCCAACAATATGTTTCTGTGAGAGTTTTTACCTCTCGGACTAAACAAGCTCGGAATATGATGCAGGCACAAGTTTGATGCCTCAAATGCAAAGACACTGAAGGTTGAGCTGTATGCAAAACCTCAATTTAAGACTGATGCTAAATCTGCATGCAAAGGTTTGTTTCTCACAGCAAACTCCAGAGTTCATGCATATTTTCAGGGCGACCACAGTTTTTGGTAGTTTGTGGTTGTTTTAAGAATGCTGTTTTTTATTTTACATACAGTATGAGCACAGTAGGAGCTGAAATAATGAGATGATAGGAGCAGATTTGAAAACAGTCTTTAGTGCAGTTACTTACATGTTATTTGCAAATGCAGACGGTGTTTAAAATTGAAATAAATAAGCAATAATTTCCTGTTATGAGCCAGGAAACTAGTTTTGTTTTACTTTCATGTGTTTTAGATCATCGACGTGTCATCACAGTCGTACTCAGCATCTCCAAACTGTTTCACCACTGATGATAACAGACAGCGTGGTCGATGATAACAGAAAATATTTTCCACAACTTGTGTTGGAACATGATAAACTTGTCATTCTGTTGTATTCAGATGTAGAGAGTTTGTT
>NC_140453.1:29037326-29137326 GCF_963576455.1 Neolamprologus multifasciatus | reverse complement strand
ATCAGCTGTGTTTCATCTGCCATGCCGGCGACCACACACGGGCTCAATGCCCCAGGGCTGTGTCTGTCAGAGTCAGGGGGCCTGAATCAGCCACCCAGCAGCTGGGAAACTAGATGGCCTACATGTGGAGGGGGCAAGTGTTAGGCCTGAAATCGCCCCCAAAGAGGATGATTTTGATGATTTGGAATCTGTATTACACACTGTTTGTGAGGAGCGCCAGCTAGGCCGGAGACCCATTCTTCAGAACACACACAGACTAAAACAGCATGACGAGCTGTTCTATGAAAATGTGACCCTGGGGGGCAAAGTGTCTGTTAAAGCCATGCTTGACAGTGGCTCTATGGCCTGCACCCTCAGCACCAATATGATGCCCCAACTATTACATCATGCGGTGCTGCAGACCCCCACCTTGCAACCCACGGATGTCGTCCTGATTGGCTGTGGTGGTTCGAGGACCGTTCCATCAGGTGTGTGTGACATTATGGTGGAGATGTAAGGCTGTAAAGTTGTTGTGCCAATGTTGGTGATTGCAGGGCAGAGTGAGGACCTCCTTTTGGGCAGCAACCTAATGAGGTATCTGGGTAATCGCCTGAGGGAAGAGGGACATTTAGGAGAGGAATGCAGCAAGACCCTGAGTGCTGAAGAACAGCCTAATAAAAATCTGCTGAGTTCAATGTCAGGGGTGGTGGCCCCAGGGCATGTTGGTGATAAGATCGGAACTGTCAAGCTGAAGAGAGCTGTAACATTAGAGCCCTTGACAGAACACCTTGTTTGGGGCAGGCTGCAGCTAATGAATAATGGGGAAGTGGGCAGTGCTGTAGTTGTAGAGCCCACCGGGTCAAGGTCTGGACCGAGGTCAGTTATGGTTGGGAGAACTGTAGCGCATCTAAACAGTGATGGGTGGCTTCCTGTGAAAGTGCTGAACCCCTTTGACAAGCCGATAACACTGAAACGGAACATGAAGTTGGCTGACGTGTCCCCCTGTGCAGCAGTGGAGAACTTCAGCCCCACTGGCTCCTACTTGCAACAGAACATGCAACGGTCTACTGGCTCAGCTTGGTGCCATGATGAGCAGAGTCTAGTTACTGATGTTTCCACTCTGCCAGATGATTCACCCTCACAGGAGGTGACAAGTGGTTGTAGCCCCTTACATGCAGTGCTGCAAAATCTGGGGCTGTCTGATATCGACATTGATTCATGTGCAGTTTCGCCGGCTGGCAAAGAAAAACTGGTTGGCCTTATAGCCCAGTTTGAGTCTATCTTCTCGAGAGACAAGCTGGATTGTGGCAAGGCTAACGGCTGCCTACATCGAATTCGAGTTGTGGACGACAAGCCATTCCGGTTGCCATGCCGACGTGTGCCGCCAACTCATTATGAAAAACTAAGACAGGCTCTGAATGACATGGAGGAACGGGAAATAATTCGGAAGTCTTGCAGTGAGTTTGCATCACCCCTGGTCTTAGTTTGGAAAAAGTCCGGTGAGTTGAGAATCTGTAACGACTTTCGCTGGCTTAATGCTAGAACTGTCAAAGATGCTCACCCACTCCCGCATCCAGCTGACGCACTGGCTGCTTTGGGAGGGAACGGATTGTTCTCCACAATGGACTTGACTTCGGGTTATTATAATGTGGAGGTGCATGAGGAGGACCGTAAGTACACGGCATTTACGTCTCCATTTGGGTTGTACGAATATAATCGTATGCCACAAGGACTGTGCAACAGTCCGGCCACCTTCATGAGGATGATGCTAGGCATTTTTGGGGATCAGAACTTCCTCAGTGTGCTGTGTTATCTTGACGATGTTCTGGTTTTTGCCCCGACAGAAGAATTGGCACTGGAGCGCTTGCATATGGTGTTCCAGAGACTCCAGGTTCATAACCTTAAGTTGGCTCCAAAGAAGTGCCATTTTCTGAGACAGTCTGTGAAATTCCTGGGGCACATTGTAAATGCTGATGGGATACAGTCAGACCCTGACAAAATAGCATCCATTACATCCCTTGCAGAGGCAGACCTTATGGAAGAGGGTTCGAGTGTACCATCCCAACAGAAGGTCCGCTCATTTTTGGGGATGGTAATGTTCTACCAGCAATTTATTGAGAACTGCTCATCCATCGCAAAACCTCTGTTTCGGCTGACATCTGGGGATAAAGGCCCTCGTGGTTCACGGCGAAAGCACCGGCTGGTGCGTAGAAAGCTGTGTGAGGAGGACTGGACGGATGAATGCAGGGCAGCTTTCAATGAGCTGAAGCAGGCCCTGTTGGATCGAGTGCTCCTGGCCCATCCTAACTTTGAGGAGCCCTTTTTGCTCTCTGTTGATGCCTCAAGCAGTGGCCTTGGTGCTGTGTTGTCGCAAGTTCCTGCTGGGGCTTCTACATCAAGACCGATCGCCTTTGCCAGTAAGACACTCAATCATGCACAGTCCAAGTACCCAGCGCATAGGCTGGAGTTCTTTGCATTGAAGTGGGCAGTGTGTGACAAGTTCCATCACTGGTTGAGGGGTCATCAGTTTACCGTATGGACGGATAATAACCCTCTCACTTACATACTTTCTAAGCCAAGACTGGATGCATGTGAGCAGAGGTGGATCGCAAAGCTAGCGCCTTTCCAGTTTGACATAAAGTACATTCCTGGTCCTAAAAATGTGGTTGCTGACGCGCTGAGCAGGGAGCCCTTCGTGCACCCCAGGGCCTCACACCGGTTGATAAGGGTTCCATATAAGGAACTTCTGGCAGAAGCAGAGGCAGTCGCCACTGGTGGGGTTCAGGAGGCCTTCAGATGGACTGTTCACTCAGCTGATAAGGTCTCAAGCAATGACCAGCCTGTTGTTTCGCAGTGCACGGCTGTTGCACAGACAGGAATGCTGACATCTTCTGAGGTGGGAGCTGTCTTCCAGGCCCATTGTGAACATGAGTCCAGGGTGTGGCCACATGCTCTCCTTCTGCCCCAATGCTCGCAGACTGTGCTTACGCCAAACCAGTCTGACTCTGAACCCTTCTCGCATGATGACCTAGTGGGACATCAGCGGCGTGATGATGTGTTGTGCAGAGTGATTTCCTATGTGGAAAGGGGACGGAGACCCTCAAGGAGGGAGCGGGCAAGTGAACCGGTTGACACGAAGAGACTTCTAAGGGCTTGGGACAAGTTAACTGTGAGAGATGGTGTGCTGTATCGAGTCTCCAAGAATCCCATCACAAAGACAAAGACTTATCTGTATGTTGTTCCGCCAACCTTGCATCTCGCTGTACTGAAAGGCGTCCATGATGAAGCCGGTCACCAAGGACAACAAAGAACACTTTATCTGGCCAGGCATAGATTCTACTGGCCTGGTATGGCCAAACATGTGTCGGAGTATGTACGGTGCTGCAGAAGGTGTGTTGTTAGCAAGTCGCCTGAGCCAGAGGCGAGAGCACCTTTGGAGAACATCAGAACATCAGAGCCCCTTGAACTGGTCTGCATAGATTTTTGGTCTGCGGAGGATTCGGCGAACAAATCAGTGGATGTGCTTGTGGTCACAGACCACTTTACTAAGATGGCTCAGGCCTTTCTATGCCCCAATCAGTCTGCTAAGGCGGTAGCACACCAACTCTGGCATAACTACTTCTGCATCTACGGCTTCCCAAAACGCCTTCACTCGGATCAGGGAGCTAATTTTGAGAGTGTGCTTATTGCCGAGCTATTGAATGTGGCAGGTGTCCAGAAGTCTCACACGACCCCATACCATCCGATGGGAAACGGCTCCTGCGAGAGGATGAACCGTACCTTGGGCAACATGATTCGTGCATTACCCCCGAGAGCCAAGCAAAGGTGGCCTGATGCACTGAAAGCTCTCACATTCTCCTATAACTGTACAGTCCATGAGACAACTGGCTATGCGCCATTTCTGCTGATGTTTGGCAGAGTGCCAAGACTGCCGATTGATGTGATCTTTGGCTCTGTTATTGAGCACCAAGACATCATGAACTATGATCGATATGTCCAGACATTGAGGAGGGACCTCAAAGAGGCCATGGATTTGGCGCAGGAGGTGGCACGCAAAAATTTGAAGCGTCACACGGACCTCTACAACCAGAAGGTGCGGGGAGCCCCAGTAGCGATTGGTGATCGCGTCCTTTTGGCCAACAAAAAGGGACGTGGCAAAAGAAAACTTGCTGATCGCTGGGAGAGTGTTGTCTATACAGTTTTTGACAAAAATGATGAGAGTCACACCTTTAAGCTGATGGATGATTCCACGGGGCAAGTGAAAGTTGTGCATCGCAACCTGATAATGCCAGTGAACTTCCTCCCTCTCAGTGGTGCTTCAGTTCAAGATGATGGAGATGAGCTTTCTGAGTCTGGCTCGCTGATGGTTGGATGCGACGGAGAAGCTGTCTGCAACTCATCGGTGGGCACGGCTGAATACAGAACGAGAGCTTGGGTGTCTGACTTACCGTCTGCAGTGTCCAGCGACTCGCTGATGATAGAGGTTACTCAACCAGAAGGCAGCATTATAGATCAAGAGCTTGCCTGTACCAGTGTTCCCCCTGTTGACACTGAGGAGCAGGTAGATGCCACCTCTGGTGGTCAACATTCTGACCTGCTTATGTCTGTGGCCCCAGTTGCAGCCTCCTCTGTTTTGGAGTTGGCAGCCATTACTGACGGTGATCAGGACAATGAAGCTGCTATTGAGGGTCATGTCTCAGCCACAGTTGTTCCACCCAACGCAGATCCGACTGATGTTAGCGGGAAGGTGGGGACCCGTGCTAGATCGAGAGTGGGACGGTTACTTAAGCCTGTTTCCAGGTTGATTGAAATGATGCATCAGAGACCTGTTAAAGTTTAAATATTGTTGATAACTGCGAGTTGATTCTATTGTTGTTGAAATGGGACTTTGATCTTTAGAATTGGAACTGATTATTTGTCGTTGATTTTTCTGTGTCAGAGTGGTGTACAGTTATGATGTGATGAAATATGTAACTGGCATATTTTATTTTATTTTTTTGGAAGGGGTCTGGCCAACTTCTTCTACTTCCTTTGGGGATAGTCCTCTGACTGAATTTTCTTTGTGACTGTACGACCTGGTATTACTGAACAGATTTATCACATGTTGATAGCTGTGGATTAGCTATTGGATTTTTATTTTATAATCTTGTTCTTTTTTTTCTTTTTTTTTTGAGGATTATTGGGTTTTTGTCCTCTGTTTATGTTATGGTGACTGTGGTGTACCTGTTTTTTTTTTAAGGGTGTTTTTTTGTTTGTGGTGTTTGTTTATTTGAGTGTGCAAGTGGAATTCAGCAGGGAGGAATGTAACAGTGATTATGTGGTATTATTCCACTTGCCACAAATGTCAGTGTAATGGGGAAACAGCGCCCCCCCCTCTCGGTGTGGCTGGTTAGGTGAGGCTGGCTGCAATAATCGCTGCCAGTCTGCCGTAGCCATACGAGAGGTGAGTTGTATTGTTCCACACACGATATAGCTAAGTAGTACAGACACATAAAACATGTTTGATTAGTTGATGTGCACCGAGTGTAATAAGTGCTTAGTGGACACATGTCCAACACCAGTTTTATGTACTTTTCATTTGTTTATTACTGTGTAAAACTGTATGCTAAAGCGGAATGCTAATGGGATGTTCTGCCGTAGTGTGCTGTGCGGAGCGGTGTGTGGTGAGCCATTTGCACTGATACAAAACCGTTGTTTCCATTCAGGTACATCATTTGTTGTTGCTGTTATTTTATTGTATATTAAAAATTGTAATATTGCTGCAGTAATCGCTGCCAGTCTGCCGTAGCCATACGAGAGTGTGCTGTGCGGAGCGGTGTGTGGCGAGCCATTTGCACTGATACAAAACCGTTGTTTCCATTCAGGAAATAAAGTGGCAACGAGCGATCAGAGACTCCTTGTCTTTTTAAAAAACAACACAACGCAGAGTCGAGGAGTCTGTTTGGGCCGAACTGTTGCAGCGGGATGAAGCAGAAACCGGTTACACAGGCATGCTACAAACTTTACCCGAGTCATTTAGACAGCCGTTAGCACATGATTCTCCTTATGGGGACCTGATATGTTTAATATGCTGCTGAGAATATAGCCCAGAAGAAGCGTATAGTAGAGCTTTTATTTTGGAAAGAGACATTTCTCTGTAATAAACTCTCTTTTCCAAAGATGAGGGATTTCTCCATCAGATAGATTTATTATTTTATTACTTTGTTGTTTCAGCAACATTAAATTTAAAAACTGTACTTTTGAGTTAAAATATATATGTATAATTTTAATAAATGACAAATTAAAAAAGCATGAACATTTTTTTGTATAGAAAAAATATCAAACCGTGACACCAAAGTATCGAACCGAACCGAACCGTGAATTTTGTGTATCGTTGCACCCCTACTACATATATATATATATATATTAACAGTATGTTTATACATCAACACCTGTGTTGGGTCCCCTGAGTTTGCCTTGACAGGCGGACACGCCTCTCAGCCTGAGTGTGTTTTGCATTATGATTACAGGAAGAACCGCAGCTGCAACAAAAAGCTTCAGACGATCATCAAAAGATTGGGATGTCTCATGCTGGTAATAATGACATGTTATTATGATTCACTCGCTTCTTTAATCAGCTCGTTCTGTGTCTGTGTTCAGTACAGTGTTGTATAAGCATGTCAGTGAATGCTTCTTGGTTTTGTATTAAGCATAGCACGCTGACCTTTAAATATGATTTCTTTGCCACTTCAACGTTTGATCAAATCTGTTGAGAAACAGGAAGATTGTGATTCATCAGTTGGAGGAGGGCTCACGCCTACACGAGGAACAAAATCCTCTTCTGAATGGCAAGATAGCAGACTCCTGTTAGAGCCGTTTCTGTACTAATGAAATGTCACATCTAGTTCTTTCAGATAAATATCAGCTTAATACGTTTCTAGTCAGCCTGTGACCAAAAAAACGGTAAATTAGCTCCATCAGACGAGGAAAAAAAGCCCAACACCTTTGACAGTGTTGATTTAATTTTACATACATTGCCTCTACGGATTTGATGACCTGCTCTCCATGAAACCTTTCAGATCTATAAACAGACTGTTTAAAGCTGAGGTTTGGTGTGAGGCTGCAGAGACTGAGCAGAGCTGGTGGGGGCGAGCAGTAATCTAATGAGCAGAGGGGTGGATGGAGGTAAATGATCCACAGACAGCAGAGACGCTGCAGCTGATTGATCAGAAGCAGAAAACCCAGACAGAGCTCAGGTTCCCAGAGCTTCTTCCATCTTAAGCCTTAAAATAACAGCAATTACTGTCAAAAGAAACTAAACGTGGAAACTACTGCAACTGAATTAACGACTACATCAAAAGAAGCACCTGCAACCAAACATGGCAACTGATGCGACACGTGTAACTAAACATAGCAACCACATCAAATAAACAAACTAGTGGAATGACAGAAGCTGGAAATAAATATGGCAACTACTGCAAAATAATGCAGCCAAACAACCAGGCATCAGCGGGGGAAACTGCAACTAAACACAGCAACTGCTGCAACCACACCAAGCAGTTACGAAGTATAAAGTATAGCAACACCAACCAAATAGATCAAACTGAGCCTCAATGCCAGCTTTCAGCAGCCACTCTAAACAAACCTGCGACTGCTGAAAATGTGATTAAGCATCACTACTGTGCAACTAAACCAATTACTGTAGTATCAGCAGCACCTGCAGCATGGAAGCTACTGCAAGCAAACAACAACCACTAAACCAGCTCCTGCAGTGGCAGCAAGACCTACAACTATACGAGGAATCCACTCCAACTAAGCCAACTAATTTAAGCAACACATGTAACCAAACACAGGTCAAAAAATAAGCCTCTCCTGCAAGTACATCAACTACTGTAACAAAGGTAGCAGCAGGGATTAAACATGGGAAGTACAGCAACTAAACTTTTGGTTTTAAATGAATAACAGCAGCATTTGGGCCTGTAAAGGTTATTTATAGGCAAAGAGTCTTTTTTTGTAATTCCTCTCAGGATTTCTGTAGTTCCTCTCATTGCTCGTAGCCTGTAGAGGCCTTTGTTTCCACAATATTTTAATTTTTATTACAATTTAATAAAACGCTGTCAAAGTCAAACCAGACACTGAATGCAGCATCTTACCGCCACAGCCTCCAGAATCTGCTTGATGACATGAGCGGCATCTCTCTCACTGTAGTAACCACGCTCCACAATCCTGGAAACAAAAACAGTCAAAGATAAAATGACATGAAAATCAAGAGCAGCATCTCTTTATCTGTTCTCTGATTGGTTACACTTTACTAGTGTACGTGTTTGTCTGGTTCGGTTTTCCAACAGAGATGTTGGGAAAAGCTGTTAGTACTTTCATTCTCTTTGACTTTTGCATCTCAGTTTAAGAGTCTCAGGACAAAATGAGCAAACCGCTGTAGCTGTAGCTGTTGTAACCTGTAAAAATGACCAACAACGGCACCGAAACACAGCAACACCTGCTTCAACTAAACATGTTAATTTATGTAAATGACCAATCGCTGACACGGAAACTCCAGTAACACCTCCAGTAAACATGACAAGTTCTTTAATAACAGCATGAGTAACTTAACACTGGACCTCGGTGCCCAAACATAGAACTTCAGTTACAGAAACGTCTGTAACCGGACACGGCAACTCCTAAAACACCCAAAGTACAGCAACATCTAACCATGGCAACCACTGCAACTACAGGAAAACTGCCAAGTTAAGCGATTGGTTCATTAGCAGGAATTGTGCTCTTAACTATAGCAACCAAACATTACAATTTTTGCAGCAAAACCAGCCTCTGCCGCTACAGCCACACTTCCAACCATGAACAAAACCATGTACCAAAAATAGACGATTGCAACTTTCGCTGCTCCACCAATCACAACAGCTGTAGCAGCAAATCTAAACACACCAACTCAACATCTGCAACTGAACACAACAACAACATGGATCGAGCCAAACTCCACTATTCACCATCTCGATCAACACCTGCAACTGACCAACCAACACAACTGATGCATCATGTGCATATATCTACACACACCACTGAAACTAATGCAACAAATGCAACACAGCAACTACTGCCATTACAACTGCACAACAGCTACTGTAACTGAACTCCAGACTACAGCCCAACTTGTAATCAAAGATTTCTCAAACTAAGCCAACCAGTGACACCACAGCGATGTCAGTAGGACAGCTAAAGCAGCTAATGTGAGTGTGTACGTACCGGTCAAAGAGCTCTCCTCCAGTCACCAACTCCAGCACCAGAGCAATGTCTGTGTCCGTCTCAAAGATCTCCTTCAGCTGGATCTGAGCCACAGGCAGGCACAAGAAGCAAAAAACATATTAAAAATGCATGAGCGAATACTGAGAGTCATATATGTAAATAACAATGTCCATATAAAAATCAAACTTCAGTGGGACTGTTGTTATTTGCTCAAATTACTGGTAATTGAATAATTCACTCTAAGAGTGCAAAATGTCCAGTTTTGTCAAAGCCATTGGTGTTCCTCACTGACACATGAAGGTGTCGTATAGAACAGCATCCTGGGTTTGGTTGTGTCATTCCCAACTCTAATGTGAACGATAGAAGCACAATCTTTTCCTAAACCAATCAGGATTTTAAGTGTCTGAACCTACTAATTATCTATCAGCGTTAAACCTAAACCTAACCTAACTAAGCACTTTATAGAACCTAATCTTAACCAAGTTGTTCCTATTCATCCTGTCGGTCTCTCAGGTCAGCTGACCAGCTGCTCCTGGAGGAAGCTCAGAGGGGGCGGGGCCTTCTCTATTGTGGCTCCTAAATTATGGAATAATTTGTCCATGCACGTTAGAGAGGCCCCTTCACTGTCCACTTTTAAGTCACGTCTTAAAACCCACTTTTATTCCTTGGCTTTTAACCTCAGTGAGACTTAGTTTCTCTTTTAATTGAAGTAGTTATTTAATTAATGATTTCACTCTTTTTTTATTTGGTTTTTAAGTATATCTCATGTAATTTTATTTTACAATTCCAATGTACAGCACTTTGTGTCAGCTGTGGTTGTTTTAAAGTGCTTTATAAATAAAGTTGATGATGATGATGATGATGATGATCCATCCATCCAATTATCCATTTCAGGGTGGATTAGATGTTAATTAATACAACTTAATCCCAGCCTAGGCCTGTGAACCTTTTCAAGGATGCTTCAGAGCCTAAAGGCTGGGCCTTTAAAGCCCAGGTATCTTTTAGTGCCAAAGCCTAACCACCAGGTAAACAACAGGCACTAACTGAAACTGCACTAATAGTGAAGGCAAAACCAACTGATTCTGCCTCTGGTACATAAACACTCAATATCACTTAAAACATGCTTGAGAAGAGCAAACACTTTGAAGTATTTTTGAACTTTACAAGCAGAAACATAGTAACAAGATTTTTTTTCATGTTTCCAGTCATCATTGTCCCAGATTCAACAAATAAAGAAACAAACATGAAACAGACAATAGACAGTTCAATACTTACAGTACAATAAAAAAGCACACACATCACATACTTTGATGCGGTTTATCGACCTGCTTTTAAAATAGTACTAAGAAAAGAAAAACAGAACTGATGCATCAGTCTTGTCTTAAATAAAACATTAGTATACATGCTATAGCTGGTAGATGAACTCTGGGCATGCTCAGATTGAAATCAAGTTGAATCTAAATTCTTACAAGCTCATAAACAAGTGTTTAGCTCACATTAAGGGGTCGTGTTTAAAATCAGTGATACAAAGAAAAGAGAGATTTATGGGGAAAATTTTAGAGTCGACTGAAAATAAGAGAGATTATTCAGACACACCAGAGACCAGGTGAATGTCAACATGAACTTTAACAATAAAATGAACTGATTTATTCTGCATATTATAAAGTAAGTCATTCATTCATATCCTGGCACGAACCCGAAGTGTCTGTTTTGGTGTTTTCTTCCATATCTTCATATTTTACACTTGTTTCAACTATGTGTGACTCACATGAATGGACCAAGAATAAATCCTCAAAGTTGTCCACTGGACATGCTGGACTTTGTTTACACTAATTCGAATCGAATCACTTCATCACTAAATCACTTTAAGCATATTTGCACTGCACAAGACACAAATGTGGACCCTGGACATTATATGTCTTCATTTCCATTCATTCATTCCTTCATTTAATACTTGTACAGCTGCTGTTATTGCATATATATAATTATATTTCTTCATACATTCTTATATATTTCTATACTGTGTATTGTGTATTTTGTTGTACAGTTATTTTATTTTCAACTTTAATTTTTATATTTTATTTTATTCCTTCCTAGTTAAATTGACCCTTTTTAATTTTCATATTTATTTCTTATTCATAGCCTTTTTTTCTTTGGGTCACGAGCAGTTGTGTAAGCATTTCACTGCATATCGTACTGTGTATGACTGTGTATGTGACAAATACAATTTGAATTTGAATTTGATTTGAAAGTTCACAACTCTACAACGCTTTTATCCAACAACATTAAAAGCTGGAGGAAATTTTTGATTAAGTAATACATATAAATATTCTACGAGTGACCTGACTTGAACTAGACCGCTCACAGTCTGGGAGCTTATTGGCTGTCATCTGATGGGGTTAGCAGATCATTTGGGGTCTAGTGGATCTCTGGGCTAAGACTTCCATTTCCACCCATCAAATAATTCTTTACAAATGCAGATCCACGTTTAAATTTCTGATGGTTTTGAAAATGCATTTCAGAAAAACGTTTACCTGTTTGCAGCCAAATGGAACCAAGGCCAAGAACAACCCAATTCCCACAGACTGCCGTAAACAAGCATCGTTACAGCTCGGCACAAAACCTATTTTAGGCACTCAACCCTCTTTTCGATTCAGTTTAGTTTCATTTAGATAGTGCCAAACCACTCAAAGTGCTCTATAATGTAGGGTAAAGACCCTACAGTTATAGAGAGAAAACCCCAATAACATATATCACATATACTTACAATGTTTGGGTGAGAAAGACGCAGCAGAACGCCGATTTCGGTGCGAACAATTTTCTTGTCAATCTGCAACAGAAGAAACATTATCAGAATGGACAGATTTACCCTTATAAGTCAAAACACAACAAATATCTTCTGCTGAAACAGTGTTTTTGAAGGTTTCCTGTATATCACAAAGATATTAGCAGCAGATCCGTCCAGGTAGCCACCAAGAATCAGAAGCCACCCCATCAAACACAGTTTGGCAAACCAACACGTGACTTTGACTCCCAGACTTTGCCTTGCACTGGTCTAACTGGACAGTCTACGTTATTCTCTTCATCATTTCTTGCTAATAATGTTTCGACTCATCAGTGCACATGTTAGATATTGTTGGACTGCTACAGTCTCCATCATGCTGGTTCACTGACCGTTTTCTTGAGCACTTTGACAGCGTAGGGCTTCTGGGTCTGTTTCTCCTCACAGCGATACACAATAGAAGTCGCTCCTCTGGAAGGAAACACAAAGCAGTTAAACCTGAACACTGCAAAGACCTGTGTGTACAACATGGAAACCAGTCTGAGCTACTGAAAAGGAGGAACTGAGATTCTTTTATTGGAGCCAAACAGGCACTTGAACTAAGTACTACAATTTAGTTTCATTTTCAGGAAACAGATAATTATTCTACTGTATGAATGACACAACATTTAGACTTTTTACTGGTTCCTGCTGGTACTTAAATGTTGGTGCAGTGAAAAAAAACCCAAGAAACTAGTGTTTGTTCCACTGAAGGGCATTCAGACTCCACTAGACCGGGGTGGGCAACTCCAGGCCTCGAGGGCCGGTATCCTGCAGGTTTTAGATCTCACCCTGGGTCAACACACCTGAATCACGTGATGAGTTCATTAGCAGCCTCTGGAGAACTTCAGGACATGTTGAGGAGGTCATTCAGCCATTTGAATCAGCTGTGTTGGATCAAGGACACATCTAAAACCTGCAGGACACCGGCCCTCGAGGCCTGGAGTTGGACACCCCTGCACTAGACTATACAACGGAGAATTAGGGCCACATTAAGAAAACACAATGAATGTCCATTTTTATATTAAAGTCAGCATTTCAAGATTAATTTGAAATTTGAAATGCGGAGATTACAGTTGTCATGTAAAGCCAAACATCTGCCATGGCTCCTGTTCCCTCTACAAAATGCCTCGTGTGGATGAGTTCGTGAAACTAATTGATCGTTGTGTCTTGTGATACTGCATACATCCTCTTTATTGCACGAGGGTGTAACCATCAATATTCTCACAGCTGTCCACTGCCAGCCATTTCAACTCTTCCAGGTTTGTGTGGGTTTTCTTTCTTTTCAACTCCCACCACACTTCATGTGCTAAAAGAGAAATCATTTCCTTAACGAAACCAATTTTGAAGCACAATTTCACGACCTCATCTACACGAGGCTTTTTATAGACCTACAGCAGCTGTGGCAGCTCCACATTTTACACATCTCACACATTTCTCTCAAAATAGTCTTTTTTAAACCAATTAACATAGAGGCCTCGAATCTGTAGGTACTAAGAGGAAGTCCTTGTGTTTGAAACATGCACAACGGGTTCATCCATCCAATAATGCCGCAGCAGATTCTGCAATAGAGTCTGGCAGTATGAAACTCAACTTATCTGTTACTCAAATTAAAAAGGTTTAGATAAGGTTTAACAGCTGGTGGACGTATACAAAAAAGATCAAGTTGAGTTTTTATTTGAGATGTTTTATTCACATCTTTTCTGTCATGAGTGGGCTTTTTTCTTTTCACACCTGCCTGTTAAAGTTAGACTTAAGTTAGATTATAGCTGGAAGAGAGTTGGGTTTCAGTTAGGATTAGAGTAAGATTACTTAAGGGTAAGTCCAATTAAGTCATGGGATCACAACCATGTGTGTGTGTGTGTGTGTGTGTGTGTGTGTGTGTGTTTAGGGATCTGGTATTCTGCCGGGACAGATGGAGGAAACAGATCCATCTGAGAAGCAACCACAGACTCTCTCTCTCTCTCTCTCTCTCTCTCTCTCTCTCTCTCTCTCTCTCTCAGTCCTGGCTGGTCTCCATGGCAACAGGACACCTGGTAATAGAACTGGTGGCGGCATGCTCACACGTTTGATTTCACTGCTGACATCATTTTCATCATTTTCTGCAGATCTACTGTCAGTGTTGTGGGTGTTGGTGTTTGCTGAGATAACAACAAACACAGTGTGTAAATACACACAGTCCACTGCACGCTGTAAACATCCAAACAACGAACAAACTGCCCGAGCTCCAACAGTCTGCAGGTCTCTTTCACGACTCATCTTTGTTGTCTTTTAGCTCAAATTCCATGTTTGCTCTGACTTTTTATGGTTTTTAAACATGAGCCACACAGAGTGGCAGACACTGAAGCTTCAGAGCATCTGAAGCAAAACCACAGCAGTAAGAGACGTGTAAGCTAAACGTACTTTAAGCCACAGAAGTACTTATTGATCAATGCAAGACATTTGAATGTATTTATTTCTATGTTGTCATTTTTTATGTTTTAAAATATCCACATCAATACTGACTTGAAAACCTGGAAGATATTAATATGATTTATTTAAAAAAATCTGTAAAGTGTTCAAATATATTAATAAAATATTTGACAAATTGTATTGTAAATTGTTCAAAAAACTTCGGCAAATGGAAATAATTCCCCTATCATTAAAAGTAAGTATGAAATTGGATAGATGCGATAGATGCTAGTACAATATTCTAATTTACCACCTAGATAGAGCTATAAGCTAAATACCAGTCTTAAAAATGCAAAACCTTTTTGATAAAAATATACCTCATTTTAAAAATCGTTACAAATATGTATAGATAGATAATACCAGATAGATAGATTATACGCGTGCACCAAGCACGTGATGCAGCTGAGTTCTACTGTTATCAATATTTTTAACAACCTTCACTTAAATCTGCTTAAAGTGGCGCAGTCTGAAATCTGATATTGATTACACAACGTGAATGTGCAGACAACAAGATGCTGCGCATGAAACACATTTTCACTCTGTGGTTACACAAGAAGACAAAGATTGCTGACAACATTTTGACAGCAAAGCTCAAGCTTCGTTTTCTTGCTTCTGCTCCGGTGTTTCCCGTTAAATTCTAACAGGAACCAGTATTTAACCGGTCCCTCATTCAAATGAGTAACCCTGTAATCCACGGGATGGATTATAAAGTGTGGCCAAAGTTAATCCTGAAGGATCACATGGACCCCTCATGCAGGCAACTTTGGCCCAATGAAGTGTCCATGTGAACTCATCAGTTTTCCCCTGTCCCCCCATAATGTGGTCCAGACCTGCCCAGCTCCGAGCTCAGGGTGTAGAATTCCTCCACCGTCCCGTCCCGCCTTGATCCGTCCACCCAGAACTCCACCGGCTCCGAACCAGGCCGGGACGTCGGCATGATGATAGCAGACCTCCCCCAAACCAGCACCAAGTAGACCGGGACCGAGTCAAAGATCACACCAGTTCCGGGACCAGTTCAGACCGGGCCAGATGTGACCCGATCAGAACCAGGAACAGAGTAATCCCGATCAGATCTCAGATTTAAATCCAGCTCAGTAAAACCCAGATTAGAGTCACGGAGGGGGGATGATTCATGATCCTGATGGGCTTTAATCCAGACCAGCAGGGGGAGGAGGAGGAGGGGGATCCGCCTGCTCCTTCAAACTCTCAATCAGGACCGTTTATCTGTGAGGAAAGGGCAAAAACTAAAAGACAACAAATACACCGAACCCCCGGTGATGAGCTCGGCTCTTTAGTCCAGACTGGAGCTGGAGCCGGGATCCAGACGTTCCAGGTCCAGATGTGTCGCAGCTTCCATCGGGCCCTAAAAACCTCTCAGACGTCGGATCAGCTCAGTCCATCACCATCCTCCCGGGTTTAGGCTTAGTACCTCCGTGTTTTCACTGGCAGAAACGGACCGTCCGTCTCTCCGGAGCGCACCAGCCTCCCTCCGGAGATGCAGCCCACAGAGCCACCACAGCAACACCGAAGAGCGGGTACGTGTCGGGAAACAGACTGCGAACACCGGGGTGAGTAGGTGGAGGGTGTCAGCGTTCGATGCTCAGGGGTCTGATTCCCGGGTAGGGCTGCTCCAGATGTCTGCTGGATCTGCGGAGAGAGAGAGATGCTGCTGTAATCTCACAGCCCCGCCCCGCAGACCAATCACAGCCCCGCGGGGGAGCCGAGCCGCACTCCTATTGGACCACCATCCTCTCAGTCACCGAAGTTCTGTCAGCAGCCTAAATACAGAAATAACCTAAATACATAAATGTACATTAGCGTGACATGTGGAGACTTTGATTCTGCGCGAATCAAAGCGCTCTTTCACACGTGCCCAGCGCCACAGAAGCGCAGCGCTGAAACACTGAAGTGCTTCCTTCTTTGCATCTCATCAGTTTCTGGTCAGGTTTTAACGAACAAACAGGAGACGCACCCCACGGCTTTATTTGCAGTTTGATATAGTGTTGTGCTAAGGATTATTATTGTTTCTAAGATAACCTCTATATTTCAAAGACATCATTATGTGGTAACCTTGGGGCAACAGCTTCCTAACGTAAACAAGCTGCAGGACTTTTATTTGAGCACTCCAGAGTGTGCAAAAATTAAAAATATTATCAAACTGAATTCCGGGACTCCATAAAGATATTTGTGAACATGGGAAATGATGAGTGCACAACACTAAATACATCATTATCTGAAAAGAGAAGCCAGTGAGACATGCTTTAAACCTGCAGTCCGTCTAATATCCACCAGATGGCGCCTCTGCTGATTGTACAGAAGTCCACAGTAAACTAAAAAAAATGTTAAACTTTTGGACTGATGAAAGATAAGCATAATTCCCTAACATTTGTTATGTGGAGTTAGTGATTTACTTTTTGCTCTAGCCCACTCTGCTCTGATCTGCTGGTTGTTGTATCTTAGTTGCCACCAGCAAAGTTGCAGAGTGCCCTCCAGTGGAAAGAAATGTGCATTGTCAACATCCATAATACGATTGAAGGCCGTTTCTCCTGTCTCTTCTTTACTTTTTAAATCTTTCTAGTCCTTATGTGTCCTTATTACGTTGATACCTATACGTCATCAATTACATGAAAATATCGTCTTACCAATAATCCAGTAAAGTAAATAGAATATACAAAAGAAATACCAAACTATTTAAAATACATCAGGTGGTCTTAATTATTTTCAGCCTCGGTCGTTGTGTCCTTGGGCAAGAAGCTTCACCTGTTGACTGGTGGTGGTCAGAGGGCCCGGTGTCGCCGGTGTCCGGCAGCCAGGGCAGCTGTGGCTACAATGTAGCTGCCATCACCAGTGTGTGTGTGTGTGTGTGTGTGTGTGTGTGTGTGTGTGAATGGGTGGATGGGTGGATGTAGTGTTCAGCACTTTGGGGTCCATAGGGACTGAGTAAAGCGCTATACAAATACAGACCATTTACCCTCTGTGTGTGTGTGTGTGTGTGTGTGTGTGTGTGTGTGTGTGTGTGTTTCTATCATTGTCACATTTGATTAAACAAATAAAAACTACACTGTAAACAGTATAAAAGTTCACCACATTATTATGAACCAGCAAGTTTTTAATACAAATCTCTGGATTACATTCAGTGACTCAGACAACAGTGCCCCCCTCACCCCGCCCGCCCACCGCCATCTGGGCAGCAAGTGAGACTGTGTGCTCAGGTAAGGAGCCTCGGGCAGTGACGGTAGGTAAACAGAAGTTGAAATTGTTCTGGACTTTGAGTTTATTGCTGCTCCGATCATCGATAGAGGCATCAACAGTATAAAAGTTAATTACTGCATCAGGGCTGCTGAAAACCACACAATATATAAAACGGAAGCATACCGAGGTTCACTAACCTATCACTTGTCCAGATGAGCCAAGTGTGATTATGTGTATCCTTTTCTGTCGTTTTTGTCGGGTTAATCTTTAATTTCTTTGTGTTTGTGTTGGGGGGCGTGTAACGTTAAATCCCCCCTCCCCCTTTGCTGGTTTTGTATCCTTGTTGTGTGTCTGCGTGTCTTTAAACTCATCAGTGATCAATTTGTGTTATACTGGTTCTTTTTGAGTCCCTTTGTAGGTTTGTGAGATAGGATAAGATATAGCTACATTATTTATCCTATAACTTGTTACAGCAGCCTATTAAACATAACGTATAACAAACAAGCTTAGATGAAGTATAAATGCTAAAAAATAAAATAAATTACAATCTAAAACACAAAAAAACTTTAGCGTCCATTTTTATATTTGTATAATTTTTTGTATTTTGTGGTACAGTGCTGTGTAAACCCCGCGCCTCCTGCGGATTGGTTTACAGTGATTGGTCGGTGAGCGGTAACGTGCGGCCCTACGACTGCGACTCCATCTTTATTGTGACGTCGACCCTTGCTGGACGTAAACTTCCTTGTTGGGATTGTCAACAGTGTGGCGGTAGAGTTTAGCTAACGCTACGTGTATCTGGCAAATCCCGACTCTGCTTCCGAACCGGTTCGAAAGTCGTTCAGCTTCCTTTCTTATTTTTTGTTTTGAGAGTTTTCAAATATAAAATGACTTTTTATCGAAGTCTCTCAGCAGTTCTTGTCTCGGTATGCTGGGTTCTCTTGTCCGTGGCGGAGGATGTGAAGAACAGCACCGAAACTCGTAGAACCGCCGCGACGAACTCCAGCAGGGTTACCGCCATAAACGGCACCAGCAAGGGTCCGTTTAATCCCTTCAACGTGGACAGCTCGATGATCCAGAGGGCCCTCTACGTCCTCGTTGGCATCACTATCATCGGCGTCCTCTACTTCCTCATCCGAGCCGTGCGGTGAGAACTACAATTTGATTCAAGAACAAAAACCATTGCTTCTTACAGTCGCTACGCAGTCACAATTTCGGCCTAAAATGTCCAAAATAATTAGAAATATTTACAGATCAGATGAAAGCCGAACTGAAGAGCACATTTTCCAGCTTCAAAAAATCACTTTACAGTACTTCAGTAACTTTTGAGAAGCCAAGAAAGTTTAAAAACTGGATTTATGAATGGAGTCTGCTGATTATAAGGTGCTGCACGTCTATTGTTAGCTTTCTGACATAGATTGCATTCTCGGGGTACACCGTTGTGTATATTACTGTATCTGACAAGTTATTAGAGAAATCCAAAAGTAAGAATAGAGAAACATACATAAACATACATAAAGCCGAATTCCCTCCATAAATCTAACAACTTAAAACTTTGTATAAGCTGTTTTTATGTGTTGTAAATGACTATATATAAGTCCTAGCATAATGTTTTAGTAACCATTTTTAGTTCGGCATACACTCCAAACTCCTATCACTTCTCCTCTCAGTGTAACCTTTTCTGATAATAGTAGGTGGAACTTGGCCTCTCGTTTCATCCGACGTAGTCTTTGCTGAGAAGTACGTTTTTTATTTGAAGTCAGCAAACCTGCTCCATACAGACAGAGACTGTGCAGTCAGAATCGAGGGTCAACTGTCACAATAATTACAAATATTTACAGAAGCCAAACGGAAGCGTCGCTCCTGCAGTTTTAGGAAGTCACGTGAGACACATTTACAACGTGTCCTCAACTCGAGAAGCGGAGAAACTTTAAAACTGTGGATTTATGAATAGTGTGGCTTAATGTTTGTCCACATATGAGGATTGGCAATTTCTAAACTTACACTAGAGCAAGCCTTTTAGTGGCCACTCTTCAGTTAGAGTCCCGCCATCAGTTTGTCAGTGAGTCAGAGCCAGTTGGACATATTGTGCAGCACTTAGGAAATACTTCATCTACATTATGCTACAAAAAATATCATAAAGTGTAACCTCAGTCTGAACTTCATCAACCAGGTTTAGTGACAGACTGCTGGCCTTTGGTCTCTCCCATCATTTGGTTTTCATATGAAATCACAGGTTTGGTTCCCACCTGAGTGATGTCACACCAAACGTCATTGTAAATTCGGTCATTTTAAGCTCTGTCTCATATTAGTGATGTGACACACCTGTGCAGAGTGTCAGTCATGCGTTTGTGTAAAGTTGCTGGACTCACTGTGCGGCTCAAGAGGTAACACTTAACACTAATCCTCGACTACCAGTGTCTCACTTTGTTTTGGCCATCAGTTGGTCTGGTTCTGAGTTTAAGAGCACAGTGGCGTCGAGTTAATAGTAAATGTCTGTTTTGTGATGATGTCGTCAGGCTGAAGAAGCCCACCCACAGAAAGAAGTATGGTCTACTGTCCAACGAGGACGATGCTGTGGAGATGGATGCGGTGGACAGCGAGGAGGACGACACGCTGTACGAATCGCGCAGCCTCCGCAGGTCAGCGGTTAACAGGCAACAGCAGTAACGCTGAAATAGAACCAGAACCTGATTTTAAGGCTAATACCAGTAAAAGTTTATTTTATTTTTTATCTGATGTTCATAGAAAAACATAGAATCATGAAAACACAAAGTTGTCAAAACAATAAATAAATACATTTGATTATTTTGAATAGTTTGATTATTGAAATAATCCAGAGACACTGACTGGAATTGTTCCAAAGTCTGAACTTTGATTTACAATCCGTCTGATTGGTGTTATCTTTGTCTCTGTTCAGATGAGTCCTGGTCTTTGTCCTCTGACGGATCAGCCCGTATCGATTACAGATTGAGAGAGGGTGGGAGAAGTGACCAACGACTGCTGAGAGACGTGGAAATAACAAACAAACTGACCAAATAGTCACTGAAGAAAAATGCCAAATCTCAGCTGCTCGAGGAAGATGAGCAGGATAATCAAATTTTTGTTATTTTAAATGTGGTGTCGGATGAAATGCAGACATGACGGATCAGTGGATCCTCATGAGGCCAAATGTTCCTTTTCTGTTCGTTACTCCTATTAATATTATTTCAGAGTGTTTTTCTAAGAGTTTATTTGGTGTATTTTTCCACTCTGAGCTTTTCTGCTCTGACTACATGCTTTATACTACTGCAGACTGAAGGCAGGCAGCAGCGATGCTGGTGTGAAATGCTGCAATTGATCAGGATTTGTTGTCCTGACAGACGGTCGGCCTGCCCCGAAACAAAGTGAAACTCACGATGTTTCACGTCGGCTGTGTTGAGACTAAAAGGGTGAATGTGAAGCTTTTGTATAACTCTTTGATTCCTGATGACATTTTTTTCTCTGTGGACAAGATTCACACTTCTTAACAAAACATTAAAATCTGATTTTTGAATATAAAAAATGTCTTATCATCTGTTTTTGTTTTTTGAACATGAGTCTTTATTGGCTACTTTATTTTCTATCATGTCGTGTCAGGTGACATGATATGATATATCATCTTTTACAAACTTAATATATAAGTATTATATAGTATTTAAAGTATTTAAATACTATATAATACCAGTATTTAAAAAATGTGCTTACAGTGTTGGAAAAAATAATTTTGTAAAAGCGCTGCAGAAGTGAAAATACATGAAGTAAAGAATATTTCCAAAGTACATGAAGTTTTAGTAAAATATATAAAAATGTTAGAAAATTAAATTAGAAACAGGGATCGATTAGGATCTCAAAGCAGCTACTGAGTCTGTGTAACTGCTTGTTTGTTTTTTAAATAATTTAATCATTAATCATTACTTAGATTTTGAATAATATAACTATTTACAGCTTAGTGGTGAGGGCTGGAGCTTCAAAATGAAGCTGTAGTAGCAGGCGTTCACCACAAGATGTCACCAGTGTTACTGTTTCAAACATTAAGCTAAAGGCAGCGTTAATAGCAAAGCACCTGTCGGATACCTGCACCTGTAGTATAGGGATCATATTAGCACAGCCTGAAGATATAAGTAAAAAGATCCGATTTGAATGATAACGTGGGACAAATATTATGAATGAACATCCAAAACAATCTTTACAAAATGTATTCAAATAAGGAAACAATCGAAAACAACATTAAGCAAAGTGTGAGAAATACTTAATTTTATGTGTGTGTTTATTTTATGTTTATTTTATTTTTTATGACAGGTGACACACACACACACACACAGGGTCACCTGTCATAAAAGTAGAAAACACAAACACACAGATAATTTATAAAGCTGCCAAAAAAGACAGTTTTATGTTTTTATAAGACCAATACTTATATACTAGATTTAAGCCAACAATTTTTTTGTAAATAAATGACTTTAGTTTGGTATCTTAATAAAAACTTTGCTTTACTGTTATATTCAATCAATAAACAAATTGAAAAGAAATCACCCACAAATCCTCATGTGGAAATAATTTTTTTGTCGCCATAACTGAAAGAATTTTCTCTCCCTGTTCTTCCACCTGTTGCTGCTTTGTTACTAAACTCACTGAAAACAGGCAAATTCTGAGGTAATAAAACAGAAAGTGGCGATTTTTCCCACCTCACGGTCTGTCGGGATCACTGATAGCAGGGTGACTGCTGAGCTGCCACTGTAACAAGCTAATGATGAGTGGGCGTGGTGCTGAAGACTGATAAACATCTCAGCCTATCAGACGGTCCCCAGAGAGATCACAATAACAACAGTACAACTCAACAGGTCCCAGAGGAGCAGAGGGGCGTGTTTCAATTAGAGAAAGCTGAGTATATGTGTTTGTGAGATGCTGGCTTATCCTCGGTTCCCACCTTAGTCTCTCTGTCTTCACACAGTTTATCTGATCAGGTGTCAATAAATCTGCTGAAGACCGTCACTAATTTTAGCTAAATCAACCTGCAGTTATTGTTCACCTGCTAGAAATATGGCTGCACCTCCAGTTTCCAGCAGACACTGTGATAGTGGGAAACATGACATCAGAAGAGCCAACTAAATAGACAGATGTAAGATTATTGTTCTGAGCATCGAGGGGCAGTTTCAGATCGAGCTGGATCAAAGGTTTCTAAGAGGGCGGAGCATGGAGCCCAAATACACTTCATGGATCCAAAGCAGGATCCGGAGGATAAAGCTGACATCATCAGAAGTCCAATACATCAAGTTGTGTTAGCTGAGAGATTAAAAAACCAAGACCCAACTGGCTGACACGCAGTGCTCACTAACTGCTTACTCAAATCTACTCGATTGAAGGATCAGCAAGTGTGAACATGTGTATAAAACCAGATGTTGACACTTTGCTGGCCTGCAATGCTCAGAGAAACTGCAGGAAACGGATGCATCTCAGACTCAAAACTGTGTCTGAACAAACCACAACACTTCTGGAATAATGTCCTTTGCAAAGATTCAATTTCAATTCAATTTTATTTATATAGCGCCAAATCACAACAAATGTCGCCTCAAGGCGCTTCATAGATACAGAGAAAAGCCCAACAATCATATGACCCCCTATGAGCAGCACTTTGGCGACAGTGGGAAGGAAAAACTCCCTTTTAACAGGAAGAAACCTCCGGCAGAACCAGGCTCAGGGAGGGGCGGGGCCATCTGCTGCGATCGGTTGGGGTGAGAGAAGGAAGACAGGATAAAAGACATGCTGTGGAAGAGAGACAGAGATTAATAACAGATACGATTCAATACAGAGAGGTCTGTTAATACATAGTGAGTGAAGAAGGTGACTGGAAAGGAAAAACTCAATGCATCATGGGAATCCCCGGCAGCCTACATCTATTGCAGCATAACTAAGGGAGGATTCAGGGTCACCTGGTCCAGCCCTAACTATATGCTTTAGCAAAAAGGAAAGTTTTAAGCCTAATCTTAAAAGTAGAGATAGTGTCTGTCTCCCGAATCCAAACTGGAAGCTGGTTCCACAGAAGAGGGGCCTGAAAACTGAAGGCTCTGCCTCCCATTCTACTTTTAAATACTCTAGGAACAACAAGTAGGCCTGCAGAGCGAGAGCGAAGTGCTCTGATAGGGTGATATGGTACTACAAGGTCATTAAGATAAGATGGGGCCTGATTATTTAAGACCTTGTATGTGAGGAGCAGGATTTTGAATTCTGGATTTAACAGGAAGCCAAAACAGGAGAAATATGCTCTCTCTTTCTAGTCCCTGTCAGGACTCTTGCTGCAGCATTTTGGATTAACTGAAGGCTTTTCAGTGAGTTTTTTGGACATCCTGATAATAATGAATTGCAGTCGTCCAGCCTGGAAGTAATAAATGCATGAGCTAGTTTTTCAGCGTCACTCTGAGACAGGATATTTCTAATTTTAGAGATGTTGCGCAAATGGAAGAACGCAGTCTTACATATTTGTTTAATATGTGCGTTGAAGGACATGTCCTGGTCAAAAATGACTCCAAGGTTCCTCACAGTGTTACTGGAGGCCAAGGTAATGCCATCCAGAGATGAGGCCAAAGTGCAGAGGACCAAGTTTGGTATCAGCACAAACACCTCGATCCACCTGCCAAGTGTGGTGATGGACAGGTCATGATTCGGCTCTTCTTTTGGAGCCACAGACCTGAGCACCTTGTTCTCATTGAGTTAACCATGAACTCTGGTCTGTCCAACAGCTAAAGCTTGACTGAAACTGATCCATGCAATGTGGAAATCATCCCAAACACACAAAGAAGACTACAAAGCAGCATTAAAAACTGAGATTTTATATGAACCTTCTGAGCAAGAAAACATTTACACGTCCATCTGTTTGTGAGCTGCTTAGCTTGCAGAGTACACCAGGTACTTGTTTGGATCAGATCCCCACACACAGTGAGTTTAATGACAGCAGCTGATTTGGCCCCTACCTGAGTGAGAGTGAGGTGGTCACATTGGCCCAAACAAATGTACCAAGAGTGAAATAAAGCTGAGGCAAACTGGAGTGGACAGAGAGTGCAGGTGTGGATGATGGAAGAGAACTTTTCTCTGCTGTGACTCCACTTTAAATCTAAATGAGGTGATGGAGGAATCCATCCTTTAGAGCTGTGCCGTATCCTCCGGTTGTGTATTTTTGGAGAATGATTCATCCTGAAGCAGATTAATGAGCCTCAAACCCACCTCGGAGCTTTGAAAGGGGGAGCTGGTCTTCAGTGGACTTTCCCCCACAGCCACCTGACCTTAACCCCACTGGATATTCAGGAGGAAGCCAAACAGAGAAACAGTGGTGGGAACTGAGGATGAGCCGATATCTCTCTGTCACACACACACACACACACACACACACACACACACACACACACACACACACACACACACACACACACACACAGCTCTCTAATTGAAACACGCCCCTCTGCTCCTCTGAGTTGTCCTGTTGTTACTGCCATCTCCCTCAGGGCCGTCTGATTGGGTGAGATGTTTATCAGTCATCTCCTCAACTCATCATGGCCTTGTTACAGTGACAGTCTACTCCGCCCATCACCCCAACCCCCCTGCTCCCAACACACAGAGACACACACACACAGAGACACACACACACAGAGACACACACACACAGACGCACAGAGACACACACACACAGACGCACACACACACAGACGCACACACAGACGCACAGAGACACACACACACAGACGCACACACACACACAGACGCACACACAGACGCACACACAGACGCACACACAGACGCACAGAGACACACACACACAGACGCACACACAGAGACACACACACAGACGCACACACACACAGACGCACACACAGACGCACACACACACAGACGCACAGAGACACACACACACAGAGACACACACACAGACGCACACACAGAGACACACACACAGACGCACACACACACAGACGCACAGAGACACACACACACAGACGCACACACAGAGACACACACACAGACGCACACACACACAGACGCACACGCACACAGACGCACACACAGAGACACACACACAGACGCACACACACACAGACGCACACACACACAGACGCACAGAGACACACACACACAGACACACACACACACACAGACGCACACACACACAGACGCACACACAGAGACACACACACAGACGCACACACACACAGACGCACACACACACAGACACACACACAGACGCACACACACACAGACGCACACACACACAGACGCACAGAGACACACACACACAGACACACACACACACACAGACGCACACACACACAGACGCACACACAGAGACACACACACAGACGCACACACACACAGACGCACACACACACAGACACACACACAGACGCACACACAGACGCACACACACACAGACGCACAGAGAC
Organism: Neolamprologus multifasciatus; assembly: GCF_963576455.1. NCBI lineage: Eukaryota > Metazoa > Chordata > Actinopteri > Cichliformes > Cichlidae > Neolamprologus > Neolamprologus multifasciatus. The sequence continues at coordinate 29,111,199 of NC_140453.1, read as the reverse complement.
ACACACACACAGACGCACACGCACACAGACGCACACACACAGACGCACACACACACACACCTCCACAGTGAGTTCAGGTGCTCTGCTGTGTTAGAGCACTAACAATGCTGCAACAAAATTTGGCATTGAAATTAATTTAATTTTTTTTTTTTAAGAAAAAAATATCACATTTTACAAATAACAACAAGAATGATACTTATGCACTGTTTGTTTTTTTCAAAACATATTTATTTGGCCCGCGGGACAGAGTTTGACACCTATGATTTATATTTACACACAATAACTGAATTATGTCAGAAAAAATGACCATGTTAGATATTACGATCCCCTAACACCTGTTTATTGAGCTAGAGCACAAACCTCTGCTGTGCAATGATGTGCAAACTTTGTAAAGATCAAAGGTTGTAAAATCATGTGAAAACTGAGAGTTAACTTCCAGTTTATGCACAATAGGAAAACCCAAGCTTCATCAGGAAACCGTCCATCCATTCTCGTCTCCGTTTCCAGTCGTGGGGGCCTGGAGCCCATCCCAGCTGTCTTAGCCAGTCTGTTGCAGCGCTAACACACACAGACAGACAACCATTCACATTCCACCTACTGGCAATTTAGAATTACCAGTTAGCCTAACCCCACTCACTGCATGTCTGTGGACTGTGAGGGGGAAGCCAGAGTACCCAGAGACAACATGCAAACTCCACAGAGAAAGGCCCCGACCATACAGTGCGATTGAACTCACCGCCTTCTTGCTGTGAAGCAACAACGCTAACCACTGCTGCCTGTTGACAAAACATCATGCAGAAAAAAACAACTGTAATCAGTTTAGATTAGAAAAACAGAATTGTTGATGGTCACAAAGCAGCAGATGGATATACCAGGTTATCACAGCATTTCTGTCAACACCTGGAGTTAGAGGCATCGTCAAGGAGCTCACATCGGCCCTCACAGTGCAGAGCAAGTGTGGCAGTGAGCAATGTGTCTAAAGACCCCAGACCTCCACTTCTGCTAAAGAGACACCCTTATGTCAGACTGAAGTATGCAGAGGACTTCTTGGACAAAGACTATATGAGTATGTGATGATATCAGTTTATTGCAGCTCTTCACTCAATCATCAGGTGCAAATTTAGGAAAAAATAAATGAAGAATTTATGATTTATTTATGATAGTGTTGCACGAGTGAATCAGCAGGTTGTCATTAAAAGAGGAAAAGCATCAGTTTCTCTGTATTTTTTATTTCTCTGTATTCAGATACGAGCATCACACCTGCGCATCGTCACAGACTTCATCAGTGGACAAAAATACATTTTTATTAACATTAAAATGACCAAAGGTTCCTCATGAAAGAACCTGAATCTGGTTACTGGTTCTTCTGCTTCATGGCAGAACATCACGCTGAATATCAAACATCAAACACACAAACAACATGGAAAGCACACGTCTGATAACACTGATGCATGTGAATATCACATGAACTTGTTTCATTAGTGAGTTACTAAATGCAGAATAATTCATGTTTATGTATAATTGCATGTGTGCTTTTAAAGCAGCCATCACTCTTTTATTTAGCTACACTAACATCTCAATCGTGTATTAAATGGCCTTTAAAACCCACATTTCCCTTTCACTCTGTTCACCTCACTGAGGAAGAATATCATCAGTTTAACCCAAAACATTTACAATATGAACAGATGTTCCCGATGCCAGTACGTCTGACCTGTAATCATTTATTCATGAAGATCAATAATTCATCTGTCTGCTGCATGAAGTGTCCTGTATCATTTTTGTGATTCTCTAAAACCAGCCAGAAATAATGTAGAGGCATTGTCTGACAAAAAGCTTTAAACGACGAAGGTTTCTGTCTCGTTAGTGTTTCCTGTTTACATCTTTGTGTTTGAGCCTGAATCAGCTGACTGACGACAAACAGATCTTCACAGCAGAACTGGAGCACGTGAGCATCAGTCTGACCCCCGACTGCAGGGGCTTCCACATCTGGAGTGATGAAACAGTCTCAGCTGATCTCTGCTCCATCTGCTCAGCTGGTACTGGAGCTGCCTCTGCTCCCCCATCAGCCCATCACAGTCTCCCTCTGATGAACTCTCGCAGGTGGAGGTAGGTGATGGCGTCCCCTGCAGTCTGTCTTCCTCCAGCCTCACAGCCTGGCTCTGTGGGGCCGCGCTGAGGTCTTGCTCAGTCAGTAGATGGTCCAGAAAGTTGATGTACCTGAGGGCGAGGCGTAGGATCTCGTTCTTGCTGAGCTTCCTGTCTGGGGGGTGGGTGGGTATGAGACGTCGCAGCTCTGTGAATGCACCATTCACGTTCTGCTGGCGCCATCGTTCTCGACTGTTGGTGAAAATCCGACGCACCACTCTGGGACGGGTACCTGAGGGGAGAGCAAAGAAGGGTCAGCTGGTGACCAGAGAACCACATCTAAGCATGTAAGGCTGGGGACAAAGTAGCTGAGAGACCCTCAACTGGTGACAGCATGCGCATGCGCAGTGACAAAAAAACTTTTGTTCTAGTAGGAAAAAATCTCATAAAAGAACCAAATAAATAAAAGAACTACAGAAGTGAAGGAAACAGAGACGACCACGTGACAAAGACTGAGGGGAAAGACTCACGTTAAACACACAACATGAAGACAAGGATGACAAAATACAGGTGAAGTCAGGAAAGAACGAAGAAGAGAAGTGGGAAAAACTGAAAGCTGCATGAGGACTGTGCCTCTGAAATAAATAATTTACGGTTGAAAGCAGCTGATAATATTGATAACCACGTATAACTAATAAGTGGACCTTTTGAATGTGATATGATTTTTCTTAATGCTGCTAAAATGTCTTTTGTCAGCTCGATAGAAGAGCACACGAACATGCTTGTCTCCATATGTGGTGATGCAGTGAACTCACCCTCAGTGAGGTTCCTCTCATACGGAGCTGCTCTGAGCTTCAGGGCGATGCGTGGATCTGGATCACTGCACACAGACACGGACACGTTAGTGAGGAGCAGAAAAATCCTCCTTCGTGATGTTTTCCTGCAAATGTTTTGCCTGAATTACAGAAACTCATATTTTATTTTTAAAGTGGTTTCAATAGAATGCAGATGGCAGCAACATGCTGAAACAAAAGCACCATAATCGTTATTATGGCGTTCTCCCTGCGTAAAACTGTGTAAATCCCGCAGAATAAAAAGCCAATAAACACTAATAACTGCGGCTTTAGTGCAAACACATTGACTGTTGTAAACTCCAACATCTATTAATCTTTACAGTAACAAACATGGTTGTTTTACGCCGTTTACAGTTCGTTAATAAACTGTCTCACCTGCGGAAGGTGTGCAGGTCGTGGACATCGTCGTGCAGCATGTCTCTGCAGACAAAAGCAGAAGTGAAGAAGACTCTGGTGGCTGATCGGGGTTCAGTTGGCAGTTCGGGCTCCGTCGACTTTCCCTCGGCTCTGTGGAGAGTCAGTGTCAGTCGCCTCTTTTTATATCCACGGACCCTCCCACCCCCACCTCCCCGTGTCCCGGCGCGTCGTTTCCTCGGAGCCCCCTTTGATAAAGACAGTCCCATTAAAGTCATTAAACCCAGGGTCCCAGGAAGCAGCTCTCCAGGGACCTGCAGGGTGCTTAGTCCGCCTCCCCCCTCTGTAGGAGTCGTGTTTTCCTCCTTCTCCTCCGTCACGACTCCACAGCCTTCGGCGCCACCGCCGCCGGCCGGACCCGGTACGCACAGAGCATCGAGGCTGGTCCTGTGCGAAAACTTCTCAGAGACTGAAACACTAACTGAAGTAGCCCACTGCCATGAAGGAAAACCAAACATATGATTCATCGCCATAAGACTGTTTCTGTTTAAACTGTATCGTCTTTTCTTCACAGCTCTGAAGGTTTCTCGCTTTTGTTTGCGGGGTTAAAAAACTGAAAATCTCAGACTTACTGTGAGTAGCTTTAATGCGCCTCTCAGGTGAGCCGAAACTTTAAGGGGAAGTTTTATTTTATTTATATACTCCTCAGAAGTTCTATCTGTTCAAATACGTTTACAGCTATTATAGGACGCGTCAGTCAGAGGGAAACGATTTAATAATATTAAGAAGACTCAATGAAATGCTGGTAAACTGGGATTTTGTTTTAATCTTTGCCGAGCAGGACAACTTAAAACTCAGAGACAAAGGAGGAAAACATGCTAAATGATCCCACTGAGCCATGTTGTTCAAGGGCAGTTACAAACAGGAATCTAACATCTTCTGCATCAGCCTATAAAAGTATTGATTTATTGATCTATGGGGCGTGGCTAGACTGCGCAATGGAAATTATTGGTGGTTGTTAAACTTCTATCAATCGCCTTTTACTTAATTATCTTATAATTTGTATTTATGACTCGTGTGTGCGCGCGCAGCCGGAAGCGTTGCAGGTGTCGTGTGGTTCCAGCTGAGCAGTTCACTCACGAGCTGTTAGACTCATCTATCTGATGTTTGACGTCATCAGACGGCCGCTTCGCTTTCCGTTAAAGTCTCTACCTGCGCCCAGGGGTGTCGAACTCCAGGCCTCGCGGGCCGGTGTCCTGCAGGTTTTACATGTGTCCTTGATCCACTACAGCTGATTTAAATTACCAAATGAGCTTCTTCAGAGGCTGGTAATGAACTAGTCGTTTGATTCAGGTGTGTTGACCCACAGTGAGATCTAAAACCTGCAGGACACCGGCACTCGAGACCTGGAGTTGGACACCCCTGCCTGCGCCGGAGGCTGCGAGGTGTTCAGACAGACAGGTGAGGAGATGTCTGCAGTCAGCGAGGTGACAAAGTCAGGCTGAGCCACAGACACGCGGCTGTGAGACTCGTGATTAAAAACCTGCACGAGTTACATCCTTAACTATCCACAGACATGAGTGATTAATGACCATCGTGGATTAAAATGAGGACAATTGCAAACAATGTGCTTTTATTTTTATGGTGTTTATTTTCATTAAAGTTTGATGTGGAGGTTAAATAAAATCAGCTTTTTGAATCTTTCTAATTGTCTGTGATGATGTTGACGTGGTTTTTGTTTTGCCCTTTATTACTTCCATAATAAATCTCAACTTCTTCCTTTATGGAAGAAAGTTTATTTTTATGATCCTTTTTCTGGTTTCAGTTCATATATATATATATATATATATATATATATATATATATATATATATATATATATATATATATATATATATATATATATATATATTAATCTGTGTTACTTCTGGTCTGTGAAATTTCATTGAGTGAAATAAAACGTATCAAATGCAACTGTGTGAAATAAACAGGAATTCCGTTCATCATAATGATGACATCGATTGTTTGCTGATGACTCGTATAAATGAAGTCCTCTCATTTCAGAGGCTGAAGTTTACTGAGCCACAGCTTCAGAGTTGGTCTTGTACTGAAACTGATTCAGGACTTTGAGCATATCGTTTCTTTATCTGGCTTCTCTTCGTCTAATATCACCAATCACATGAAACTGGTTATGAAATCGATTAGTCGTATTTAACCCGCATCGCCTACACACTGTCACATGACCCACATCAGCTGGCGCGGCCCCTCTCCTGATTCGCTGCTGAGTTCGGCTGCGCTGTCTGTTACCTAACTGCGCTCCTTCCTGCAGTTTCCGTATTTGTTTGCAGCAGATTCTACCTGAAGTGTCCAGATGAAGCTATGAATGAAATATTGTACTTTTGTGAAATGTGACAATGCAATGATCAGATTCAGACGTGCGGGATCATTGATGTTTAAACTGAATTCAAATTGAAATGGACATTTTCTGTCCCTGCAGGTCAGATGTTTTTGTTGTTGTGCTTCTTCATATTCACCCCCCCCCCTCCCCGTCCCCTTTCATCCTGTCTCTGGATTACGGACGCATTTGTTCCCCGTCGTGAAACTGAACCCTAAAGGGGAACTCCTGAAAACTGACCTTCAAAAGGAAATGAAAGGATTCTCAACAGGCATTTAAGTCTTTTGCACAGCGATTGAACGCACAACAGTGTGGTACATGTATTTATCCATGTTGTGTTTTGTATTTATTTTGTTCCACTTCCCCTTTTTCCCATTTTGTTCAATAGATTTTTGGTTTTCTTTGACAGATTTTCTGTGTCTGGTCTCATCATTCACGCCACCCGGGCTCTGTGCATCAGTCAGTTACATCCACCCATTGCCATTCACAGCTGCACTGGTGATTTTTCGTTTTTATGTGTTGATAATGTTTTGTTGTTTGTTTTGGGGTCTTTTTGTAACGTATAAACAATGAACGGTGGTGGATCGGCTAATTGGTCATGATCGACTCTGGGCTGGATAGATTACAGGCGATGAGGTCGAACTTTGAAGTTTCGTATTGAGCTGAACACAGTTTGTCCCGGACTTCAGCTGGAAAAAGACACAAAGCTACAGTTATTCTGTCTTTGCTGCACAGCTGCCTCTTCTCCTCTCATCCTCTCCCCTCCCTCTGCTGTTGCTACTTCAATCATGAAACTGATCAATGATCAGCTGATCGGCTTTTCTCTCTTGTTTGTTTATCGCCCACTTTCTTCCAGAAACAGGAAACCAGCGGATGTCGCGCTAAACAACAGCAGCACGTTTAAACTTGATCAGCTGTTGTTAGAATTTATTTAATATTACTTTCTAGTATCAGCTGATGTTTGCTGGAGCCACAGCTGTAAAGCTGCTGCTCATGTTGTCATGCTCAAACAAATGTTTTGTCTCACTCTCATTTCTTCTTGTTGCGTGTTTAAACTCCACTTGGAACCTTGTTAAGATCCAACCATGCAAAATATGATCCATTTATTAATGTTTTTGTTGCCATTTTTTACGTGGTCTTTAATGTTTGATCAGGACTGAATCAGATTAGATGTGTAACAGCGCCGTGTTGTGGCCAAAGAGAGTAGAAAAGAACTACCATTGATGATCAGGTGAAAGTTAAAGACGGTAGTTATGGACACTAAAATGAATTAACCATTTGTTTTATTACCACGATGGTCAAAGTGGAGAAAGACGTGAGCTATCAGCAATGGTGGATAAAATCTGGCCAGTTTTAACCCAGTAGTACCCAAAGCCCACAACACAAACGCACATACCTGTAAGAATGACACAAACAAACCTAAACAACTGTGCAAAACGGCTCCAATAAAAAGGTTAAAAAATAAATTTGACACAAACCTGTAAATAAATAAAATATATAAAATATATACATCTTTTAGGCTTTTCCAGAAAGTTAAAAAATAAAACAAGTGTTGGCTTAAAATAGGCAGGTTGTCAATAAGTGTTATGAAACTGAGCTCAGATTCACTTTGCAGAGGCGAGAGATGTGTTACAGTCCAAACACACCACAGTCTGCGTGTGAAGCAGAGCTGCGTCTGAGGTCGTAAGTAAGTCATCATATATCAGAAATAATAATATATTTAAAAACAGCGACAACAACAAAACCCACTAGTGTGTATTGTAAGTGTCACCTGCAGTTCGCTGCTCTCTGCCAGCTGATTGTCAGAGGAGCTTTGAAAAGGTAGTGGGTGCGTGGGGTGAGGTCGGCGCTCTTCTGTGGAAAAACCAGAGGCGATTAACGCACTCTGGTGTGAGTATTGTTCGGTAAGAGACTTTTGCCATTTCGTTTGGATCATTTATTATTGTAGGTGCCAATTTTTAATGCGTGTTGTTGACGTTTTCAGTGTGACCACGAGTTTTAATGGAGGAATTGATCGACTGCGCGCAGGGAAACCGATCGTTGTTGTTTGTTTGTTTTACTTCTGTGATTTTTGAATGGTTTAATAAAACTGATATTTTATTTGGTAACATTTTAAACCATAATGTTGTTTGTGTTTTTCAGCTGTGCTGCCTCTGCTGTCCTTTTATCTTCTTTTCATTGATTTGTAGTTTTGTTTTGGTCGGTCCGTGCAATGCTTGAGACTGAGCCGTGTGAGGACTAACCTCTCTTTTTGTTTATTTGTTTGTGCCACTTCCTTTAACATCAACACATAGCGCTGATTCACCGCGGTCAAGTGAGCCCTCACTTACCAAGTCACAGTCAAGCTAGCCACACCGAAAATGTGGTTGCACTACTCTTACGCATATTACGGTATGGGTGAAGCCCGGCTTAGAAACGCAGTCTTTTGTGTCCTGACACTATTTGACTTCACAATCCACTCCCAGTTTTGGTTCATCTCCACTTTCCCCCTGTGATCCACAGCCCAAATTACTGTATGATTCAGAGAAAATTAACAATAAAATTTAACCAATTTACTCTACTGTACTTTTAATATCCTCATCTTTGACCTCAGATTACAGGAAAACTGTAAGAGGTGACGCAGATATCTCACTGGATTCTGACTCTGGGTGACCCCCACTCTTCACCCTGTGATCCACAGCAAAAATTACTGTACGGATTTCCAGAAAATTGATAGTAAAATCTTCCCATTTTGCTTTACTGTACTCTACATATTCTCATCTTTGAGCTCAGATTACAGGAAAACTGTAAGAGGATATTTTCACTGGATTCTGAATCTAGGCCATCTCCACTCTGCACCCTGTGATACTTCTTGCAGGCCTTTCAGACTGATCTGGTAAGAGCCTTTGGTAATCGGGCCTACAACAGGCCTGTCATGTTCATGTGTGATGGATCCCTGGTACTCCTCCGATCCATTTCCATGACATCCTGCAGAACAAGTCTAGAGGATCTGCTGCAGAAGTACTACAACAACAACATTCCCATTCTTCATCGATGTTTGAGCCATGTCATGAAAAATGCCAAGGACCTTTGTAAAAAACATTTATATCAATAATTAAAAAAGAATACAAGATTTGTAATGTAAAGGTCACTAACACTGATTTCATTCCTTCATTTTCCCAGCATTCCAGAGAACTACAGGCTTGGAGTGCATGTGTTTGGGCTCCTTGCATGCTGTGATAACTTAAAAGACATGGATGATGATGTCCATAGTGCAGCAATAGTGTTTTGCAGTCCTTGTAGTGGAAGGAACGTAACAAAACACTACAACAACTTGAAAATCCTCATGCAAAAATGGGGGACCCTGGATTTGGATGAAAAGACTGTGATTGCTGAAGATTACAAGGTTAGCTAAGATTTATTTTTTAAGTAACCATATTAATAACTTTTTTACTTGTGTCTGTCCCAAATGAATTAATAAATTCACATTATTTTAAAAGTATATATTTTAAACCACAATAACATTTTATATAATAATTTTTCTTTGGTTTGATAACTTGCTGAATACAGATATATATCTGTTTTACAGACTGATGTTCAGAATGCCCCCTTGAAGACTTTACATTAAAATAAGTAAGCATTAAAAGTATGTATGTGTGGGTCCCAATCAGCCAGGGTTTGGGTTTTCTGATTGGGACCCACACCCAGTTTCACACCTTGGCTCAGGCGATTAGAGGATCATCAGGGGGTCCTTTTGTCCCTCTGTGGGGGGAAACTCCCACTAGGTTTAAATCTGGGACTCTCCACCATTTGACCTTAGAACTGAAGAAGCTTCTCGGATGAAGGTGAAACATCTTCAAGTAACTTAAAGAAGTCCAGACGCTTTTCTTTGCAAGCTCCTTTGACTACGATGACCTGGATGACTGAGAACCTTCACAGACAAAATACCTTTAGTTAAAATTTTCTTTGCATGGATATCATGTGCACAGGTCATTCTGCAGACACGGGCCTACCAAATGAATCAGCTTCATGCAAGCTAGTTTGCCTGCTGTGGTAACTGCAACTTGTCCAGCCTTTAATTTGCCATTTTTGGCAATGAAGAGATCACAGAGTCAGAATCCAGTGAGATATCTGCGTCACCTCTTACAGTTTTCCTGTAATCTGAGCTCAAAGATGAGGATATTAAAAGTACAGTAGAGTAAATTGGTTAAATTTTATTGTTAATTTTCTCTGAATCATACAGTAATTTGGGCTGTGGATCACAGGGGGAAAGTGGAGATGAACCAAACTGGGAGTGGATTGTGAAGTCAAATATTGTCAGGACACAAAAGACTGCGTTTCTAAGCCGGGCTTCACCCATACCGTAATATGCGTAAGAGTAGTGCAACAACATTTTCGGTGCGGCTAGCTTGACTGTGACTTCGTAAGTGAGGGCTCACTTGACCGCAGTGCTGATTCGCAGCTGTGCTGAGACCTGGATTGTTTGCGGTGCGTACCCACAGGTAAATTGATTGCAGTGTCGTGTTATTTTTCGCACCGTTTGTTTGGTTTGTCTCATGTGCAGCTGGGATATCAGCAGGATGTGTTGTTAGTCCCGTCTGGAAATAACTGGGAAAACTATTATTAATGTAATAAATTATCAATTTATTTCTTTGCCCCTTTTATTCGGTACATTTGTCCTCGGTTACAGTATTTTTTCCTCATGCGCGTTATTTGCACAGAGGTGGAGCCGCGCAGGGAATCAGACTGACTGGACGCAACATTGAGCAGTTGCACCCTCTTGTGGTTCAAGTTGGTATTACATGAAAGTGCCAAATATGACATGCCAGCATGTTTTTGCACTCTTACACCTCTGAGTTAAATTTAGTATTTTCTAATTAGTAATTTTATTTGACTTTTTAGTTTCAGTTAATTTCTAGAGTGGATTTTATTTGAAAATGTTTAGTTTTACTTCAGTTTTTAAGTTTTTATTAGTTTCAGTCTCTGTGATCGTTACTGTAAGGAGGGCATATATCAGAGGCAAAATAAGGAAAACCAGTGCAGGTATTATACTATGCTACAATATGCTGCAGGAATGTCTTAAAGACATAAAGACTTGGATGGCCACTAACTTTCTGCTTCTTAACTCAGATAAAACTGAGGTTATTGTACTCGGCGCTGAAAAGCTTAGAAATATGGTATCTAACCAGATTCTTACTCTGGATGGCATTACCTTGGCCTCCAGTAACACTGTGAGGAACCTTGGAGTCATTTTTGACCAGGACATGTCCTTCAACGCACATATTAAACAAATATGTAAGACTGCGTTCTTCCATTTGCGCAACATCTCTAAAATTAGAAATATCCTGTCTCAGAGTGACGCTGAAAAACTAGTTCATGCATTTATTACTTCCAGGCTGGACGACTGCAATTCATTATTATCAGGATGTCCAAAAAACTCACTGAAAAGCCTTCAGTTAATCCAAAATGCTGCAGCAAGAGTCCTGACAGGGACTAGAAAGAGAGAGCAGATTTCTCCTGTTTTGGCTTCCTGTTAAATCCAGAATTCAAAATCCTGCTCCTCACATACAAGGTCTTAAATAATCAGGCCCCATCTTATCTTAATGACCTTGTAGTACCATATCACCCTATTAGAGCACTTCGCTCTCGCTCTGCAGGCCTACTTGTTGTTCCTAGAGTATTTAAAAGTAGAATGGGAGGGAGAGCCTTCAGTTTTCAGGCCCCTCTTCTGTGGAACCAGCTTCCAGTTTGGATTCGGGAGACATACACTATCTCTACTTTTAAGATTAGGCTTAAAACCTTCCTTTTTGCTAAAGCATATAGTTAGGGCTGGACCAGGTGACCCTGAATCCTCCCTTAGTTATGCTGCAATAGATGTAGGCTGCCGGGGATTCCCATGATGCATTGAGTTTTTCCTTTCCAGTCACCTTTCTCACTCACTATGTATTAACAGACCTCTCTGTATTGAATCATATCTGTTATTAACCTCTGTCTCTCTTCCACAGCATGTCTTTATCCTGTCTTCCTTCTCTCACCCCAACCAATCGCAGCAGATGGCCCCGCCCCTCCCTGAGCCTGGTTCTGCTGGAGGTTTCTTCCTGTTAAAAGGGAGTTTTTCCTTCCCACTGTCACCAAAGTGCTGCTCATAGGGGGTCATATGATTGTTGGGCTTTTCTCTGTATCTATGAAGCGCCTTGAGGCGACTTTTGTTGTGATTTGGCGCTATATAAATAAAATTGAATTGAATTGAATTACAATATCCAAAATACTAGTCTTTATTTTAGTTACTTTTTTAAAAAAAAACATGAAGTAGTAGTTTTTATTTAACTATAATAAGCAGGCTCTGATATTAACATAAACGTCCTTACAGGACAGGAAGCTGCCCGAGGACCTTCAGGCTTAAAATTTGAGTCTGAACTTAAGTGAAAGTTGTTGAGTCATCGGATGGTTCAGCACAAAGACAGTTAAATCTGCAAACTCAGGAAGTCTTAAAATTTAGCAATGAAACAGGAAACAGCTTACCTCAATTATATTGATAAGATCAAGACAGACAGCTGGTGCTTAAGCAGATTTCTTTACTGAAACAAACACATGACTTTTTACAAAATGTTTCAATGATAATCTGGAAGTATTTTCATATTTTCCTTCAAGAGGAGACGACGAGAGTGGACCGGTCTCTCCTGTGTCGACAGGTAACATCTTAAAATGACATTTACACAGAACAGCTTTTACAAAACAACAACAAAATAGAATTGAAAGAAAAGCCCGCCCCCACTCGCTCTCCTAAAACTCTTTTGATAGTTTCTGAATAAAATAAATTCGTTCTGCACCGGACTGATGGAGACAGACTCTGTGACGCCCGAGGCTCGGCCGGGAGGAGGAGGGGAACACACGATCCATAAGACATCTTATAAATGTACAATTAACATTCTTAAACATTAACAAATTTAGCACACAGCTGTTCAAATGTCCTCGCAAATTTAAATAAAAGTGCAAAGCACAGTTTTCAGTAGGAGAGAGAGGAAACAAAGCGCATTAAAAATCCAAAGGGACTCTTTAAAATTCATCTATAGTGTAGAAAAAATAGAACCTACGTCGTCGACGGCTGCAGGTCGCTGCAGACTCGTTAATGCAGAGGCTGCTTTCTCAAAGCACCTTTAATAAATAGGCAGGTAAAAACATGAAAAAGCGAATTCTGCTAAATGTAAAGGAATGCAGTTCATGACAAGGAGGCAATTTCAGTGTTAAATGGCACTGCTCCCAAAGACAAATAGGTCATCGATTTCTGTTTCCCTGCAGCCGGGAATGCTGGGAAAAGTCACAGGGAGATTCTTTCAAACAGTAAAATCCTTTGAACTCTGAAATATTACACAGATTAGTCTTTTCCACATAGAAACTTTACGTGGTCGTGTTGCTTGAGTCTATTTATTGACAAGTTTGAGCATTGAATTTATTTTCGTGCCACCTGCACTGGGACAGTCACCCTTATTATTATAAGTTCAGCTGCTACTGTTCATCTTGTTTCCCTTCCTGACGCCTTCACAGGCTCCTTGTTATATCAGTGCGCTGCTCCTCCACAGAGGACGTCATCCTGCTGGACAGACTCCAGCTCTGCTGTTGGACTGCAGCTGCTGACGACCTACTGCTGAAGGGACACCAGAACCAGGAGAAGGTGGAGTTACTGGTTCATGAGCTGAACGAGGACTACCAGCTGCAGCCCAATGAAACCAAAGTCCATCCACAGGAAGAGGCTCTTTGGAGAATCAACAGACTTCACTGATATGTTCTTTATTTGTCCCCAAGTACTTGTAGTGGAAAATATTTAGTTTACTGCTGTTACTGAACTCAAAACGCCATCAAATGCTCACTATGTGTCTAAACCCATCAGGTTAGGAGTCGTCTGATCAGAGTAAAATACAGGTTATTGACCGTTTTAAATGACAGATTTAAGGCAAAGTTTTTGTTGGTCTTAGTTGTTTTTAAGTACTGATTAAGTATCGGTACAGAAACTCACGTTACAGACAAACACTGAGGTCGCTGTTTAAAATAATCTCCGTGTAACAAGATCACCTGACAAAGAGCTGATCAGAGTGTCGTTGGACTGAACATCAGTCCAGATGTGCTGGAAGGTTTGCCAGTGAAGAGTAACTGTAACTGTAACTGCACTGTGGCTTAATAGACTCGTGTTTTTACCGGGTTAAAGGGGGGGTGGGGGGGATTTTTCCAAATGTCTTTATTGGGAAATTTAATTCTCCAACTCTGCAAATCATTTACATCTATGGGGCCAAATGGAAGAAGATCAACCAACTGGCTGGTTCAGCTTGTTAACGAGTGATGAATTACATTATGCACAAATGTAGCCCCGAGTAATAAATGTGGCGGTCGGCGAGGGCTGATCACCTGCTCGTCACAGACGTCACAGATCAACAGTTTGTCTGAAGGTTCTTAAACCTTTAAAAAACCATCAGGACAGCTTGAAGAACCTTCTAAGTTTAGGAACCGTCCCGACTCTTCAACGTCACTCCTGCATCTCTGAAAGGCTATTTAAGGGAACAAACACTATGGTAGTACACGAGCCTCACAAGTCTGATGGTTTGTGGCAGATTTGCACATTTTTATGAAGTTGATCCACTTTTAGTGAAGTCGGGGCTCCTGGTTATTCTGTAACACTGTGGCGCTGCTGCGTGGAAGCAGTTGTGTTCGATTAGATCAGCATGGCAGTATTTCAGTCCAACCTCCTCAAAGTTTGACACCCGGCAAGTTTCAGGGAAAGTTTTTAAAAGCTCGATCAGTTAACCAACTAATCTTTTGAGTAACTGGTAGAAGAAAAAGTTAAATAATTAACTGTAAACGTCTGTGTGCGTTTCCACTGCTGCAGCTCACAGCAGGTGAGATCGTTTTGCAATAGTTTCAACTCTAAACACAAAAACCCTCAAAGAAGCTGCTGCGATGCTGCTGTTAGCAAAAATGGAAGTTTCTGCATTTAATGTCAAACATCTCCATAAATGATCTTTAAGAAGAGAAGTTTGTCTGTGATGCTCTTAGTGTGAGCAGGAAGTGCTCAGCCTCCTCCTGGAGGCTTTCTGCTCAGAAGCAGCCGTACTTACTGCTGTGGGCCTGGCTTCAGTAACTGGGGAAATATTTCTGTGAAGGAAACCTTGGCGTGCACGTATAACACGCCTTCCTTCAGTAAGTCCAACTGTTGGAACAATTGAGTGTTTTGGTTTTTCTCTACTGTAGAGAGAAGTGGACCAGTGGAAAACCCGGGGTCAGAGGTCAAACACAGGATCTGCAGGCAGGCGTGTTTGTTCCTGTGCTACGAAACAGTCGAGGGTAATAAATCATCTTATCGGTGAAATTTAGGAGTGAACGTTTTGGACAATGCTGGTCGTTCTAACGAACTCAGACCGTCAGAAACTGTAAATGCGAGCGTGTAAAAAGCTGCCGACCTGTTACTTGCCGGGCTCAGTATCACAGGCACTAATGGTAAAGAAATGAACTAAAGCTGAGAGTTTGCTTTAAGCTTAGATCAACACTAAGGTGACGGAAATGTTTAGAGCAGATTGAAAACCTCATTTTTTAAAATTGACATCTTTGTGTCAAAATGCTACTTGACTGATGTAATGTGTGTTTTGTTGTATTGCTTCCTTCTGATGCTGCCGGGCTGGGATTCAGCCGTCTGTGGACTGAAAAAGTGAATGAAACAACACTGCAGTTCCCTCGACTTACAGACAGGAGAGTAGAAAAGAAACAGTCCAAAGCGGGTCCTGAAGGAAACATCTGGAGCTACACTCTCTCTGCGGCTAGCTGCTAAGTTAAGGTACAGTGAGCACAGTTCAGTCTGTCAGTGCTGCTGGTGAGTGGCTGGGCAGACAGGAAGTGGCCGTTACTCCATGATGGCTCTGTAGATCACAGGCTCGATGTAGTCCCCCCTGTAACGGGAGTTGATTACTCGCTGTCTCTTTGACTCCTGAATGATTTCCTTCTCCTCGAAGATCCCGTCGAACCTCATGTCCGATGCTTTCGACTGTAAAGAGATGGTACGTCACTGAAAGCTTCTTGATTTGAACTGAAAGGCAAACTGAACGGGACGGGAGAACGTACCAGTCTGGTTTTAACTCTCTTGGGGAGTTCTTCATCCAGACTGTAGACGTCGTCTCTCTTGGCTGTTAGTTGTGATCCGTCCTCAAATTCCACCTGCAGTCCAGAAACATTGAGTCAGGACACAAACAGATGGTCACATTCAGCTTGTTGAACGTCTTTGCAATCTGCTGCTGATTTACTGGAAGTTTCCAGGAACATCCAGAAGACGACTGAACGTGCAGCCTTTAAATTTGGGCTTTAACCCATTAAGACCTACCATAGAACCAAGTCCGCCAGAGCTTATATTATATTTTTACATGCTGTGGAGCCATTTTTGGGAGCATTTCAAGTTCATCAATACAACCATTACAGCCCAAATTCTAATAATATGTCTGCATTAAGTGCATAGTAATTACATAAATTGCAATAAAGTGCAATAAACTACAAAAAAATTGAAAATCGTTTTTGTTTTTTTAACATATATTTCTAGTTAGAGAAATTTAAGAGGCTTATCCCTCAAAACTGTAAATACAAAAAAGTTGCACAAAATAGTTTCCCACCACAGGAAATTTATTTTAAGTGTCTTCATAGTTTTATTTTTGAAATACACCAATTTTTATACACTGCAGGAAAAACGAAAATAAATATTATGATGCAAATTTGCAAAAAAGCAGCATATGCATCAAAATAAACTATTTCCAGCAGTGCAATATGAGTCCTAAGCATCCCAGAAACCACACAGAAAGTCATAAAGTCAAACATAACTTTTAAAAACACCAGTATAGGCTCATGAGGCCCTGATGGTAAAAAAAAAAAAAAAAAACTACATTTCCGCGAAAATGACGTCACTTCCGGTTTCGGGCAGGTCATGGCGGACATGCAAAAGTTCGTGCTGATGTCTAATCCAATGTAGGAAGTGTTACAAACAGCTGATCGGATCGGCAAAGCGTGTTTCTGGAATATTATGTTTTTGTTGCTGCAAGTGCTTTTTATGCAGTTTTTGCAAAGTTATATGTGGAAGGAAACTGTGACCGAGGACAAGCTGATGGCATAAGATGTAAGTACAACTCCTCCGGCTTCATATGCAAAATAAATTATTGCGCTAACTCATGTGGTTGCAGTGCTACCGGGATTTAAAAATAGTTACGCAAAATAGAGCGTGCAGCTCTGACCGGCTTTAAAGGGTTAAAGCTGAGCAGGTGACTCATTTTATGTGAAGCTGCAAAGCATTTTGATTTCTTACTACACGTCCAACATACTCGGAAAATATTCCCCAATCCAGCCGGAAATACAATGAAGCATGAAGGAGATGTGCTCGTCCTGGTTCCCGCCTGCGTTCCCGTCTCTGCTGTTACGCTGCAGTTTTTGCTTTACATGATTAAAAACTGGAGAAAGAAGAAAGAAAAATCTTACCAGGTACATTTGAATGACATGAGCTGCCACAAACTTGGCCCCGTACACCAGGCCGTCCGTCCATCTCACCTGAACCACCTCCCCCTGCGGCGGTGGTCCGAGCTGAGCGCAGTCTCGGTTCTAACAGGCCAAAAACAAACGAAGTTCAAAGAAACGTGAAAGAAGGATAAATATCTGATGCAACCTGACAGGAAATATGGCAGCGTCAGCTGTTCTCATGCTCGGGTCAAGTGTGAAGCACTAAATGATGTTTGGATTACTTATAATCAGGAACTGCTGTGTAAAATGACTGTTTTGGTCAAAGGCGGCTTTAAGGCGAGCACGGGTGGATGAACTGTCTGCAGGGTCGGGCTGTGAAAATATCCCAAATATAGAGCCGGTTAAACCGCTGCTGTCTGCTGCAGAGAAACTCACACTGTGGATAATTCAGGGTGTCGACGTGCATTTACACGTCTGAACCAACGTCTGCTGAAAGAAAGCAAACACACAGTCTGCTTCATATTCACGGCCTCGTACCAGCTTCAGTTTAACGAGTGGTTGTTGTTCCACAGGCTAACCAGGAGGCTGCCCAGCATCTTCATCATCATCTTCATGACCACACCACTGCATTACAACATTTCTGAATTTAAGGGTTTTTTACGTTAACTTCCTTTAAACAGTTTTAGCTTAGCCGGTTTTAAGCTACAACTGTTAGCTAATCTCTCCGACTCACTGTTTTGACACTGGGATTCATGCATTTATTACTTCCAGGCTGGACGACTGTAATTCATTATTATCAGGAAGTCCTAAAAACTCACTGAAAAGCCTTCAGCTAATCCAAAATGCTGCAGCAAGAGTCCTGACAGGGACTAGAAAGAGAGAGCAGATTTCTCCTGTTTTGGCTTCCTGTTAAATCCAGAATTCAAAATCCTGCTCCTCACATACAAGGTCTTAAATAATCAGGCCCCATCTTATCTTAATGACCTTGTAGTACCATATCACCCTATTAGAGCACTTCGCTCTCGCTCTGCAGGCCTACTTGTTGTTCCTAGAGTATTTAAAAGTAGAATGGGAGGCAGAGCCTTCAGTTTTCAGGCCCCTCTTCTGTGGAACCAGCTTCCAGTTTGGATTCAGGAGACAGACACTATCTCTACTTTTAAGATTAGGCTTAAAACTTTCCTTTTTGCTAAAGCATATAGTTAGGGCTGGACCAGGTGACCCTGAATCCTCCCTTAGTTATGCTGCAATAGATGTAGGCTGCCGGGGGATTCCCATGATGCATTGAGTTTTTCCTTTCCAGTCACCTTTCTCCCTCACTATGTGTTAACAGACCTCTCTGTATTGAATCATATCTGTTATTAATCTCTGTCTCTCTTCCACAGCATGTCTTTATCCTGTCTTCCTTCTCTCACCCCAACCAATCACAGCAGATGGCCCCGCCCCTCCCTGAGCCTGGTTCTGCTGGAGGTTTCTTCCTGTTAAAAGGGAGTTTTTCCTTCCCACTGTCGCCAAAGTGCTGCTCATAGGGGGTCATATGATTGTTGGGTTTTTCTCTGTATCTATGAAGCGCCTTGAGGTGACTTTTGTTGTGATTTGGCGCTATATAAATAAAACTGAATTGAATTGAATTGGATGTTCCTGCCAACTAACTGCTGCACAAAGTCGACATCTTTGCTTGTTTACAAGGATACACAATATATGGACACTGGGTCTCATTGCCACATGCAACCGGCCTTTACAAACACCTGTGAACGAGCTAACGGCTCACTGGCTCTGAGCGCGGTACAGTAATGGGACGCCATCGCTGCAGCAGGTCAGGTTGTGAAGAGGGCGGTTCAGCCTCTCCACAGCAGCAGGCAGCTTGTTTGGAGACAGCTGATGGACATTTCCTCACATTGAGTTGATTTAAATTCTGTGGTCTCCTTTATTAAAGATCTGAGATGTTTAACCACTTTGTGTTCTTTGTGAAATGAAAAGATGTAGACGGTAGTGGGACGTACCACGATGTCCTCGGGGAAAAGGTTATCGCTAAAAGAACCATCATCAAAGTTGACCTCATAGAACGTCTCTTTGGACAGCTGCACCACGTCACACTGGTAGTAGCGCCCGTTCTTGTGCTTGCATATGACCTTCTGTCCCACGGTCAGCTCGTGCATGGCTGCCTTATTGCGCTGTCAAAGGGGAAAAAGTATTTTTATTTCTGCGACTGCAAACGGCTTCATCAATCTGATGTTTGGGGAAGTTTGGGATATAAAATAACGTTTGTTTGTTTTTACCTCAATCTGAGCGGGACCTTTGTGTCGACAGCAGGTAACGTGAACCACAAACGGCCATTCGTCTGGCTGCATCAGCACCCCGGCGGCCTGTGCACAGGTGGGGTGATAGGCGGTGGGGCAGCGCCCGTGAGAGCACTGCACGCAACAGCCAGACGCCTTCTTCATCCGCTTCTTACAGTAGTAACATTTCTGTTTGAAGTGAAAGAAAATTAGTTTCAGTCTATGAAATTATTTTTTATTAACAAAACTTCAAGCAACAAACTCCTCATACCAAGAACTAAATCTACCTGGGAACTCATCTCTATCTCTTCTTCACACATTTCCATTTCAAACACATGAACAGTTACGGCCACATCAGGGACACTGTCGCGTCACTACAAGCTGCCTTGTAGTTGGTGTTTAACAGCAGGAACTGTCTGCACGGACGCCATAAAGCATCTTGGTTCACATAATATCCTAAAATCAGTTAAATGGTGATAACAAAGCGACGATGAGCAAGTGACCAGATCAAGCACCAGAGGCAGGCGGCTTAGACTGCGTCCTGGCCGACGCCACCCACACCCGCGACCCTCAACTGTGGGAGTGCACCCGCGCCGGCCCCCAGAGTGAGACCAGCCAGCCTGTCTTTGCACCTGTACCCACTCCTCGGGTAGGAGCGGCTGGTGCCCGGCAGGGGCCCGACCCTGTTCCTTCTCCCCAAAGGAGGGTAGCTGAGCCACCTCCACCCCCACCCCCACCACCTACCCAGCTGGGGCCAGAGGACGAGGCGCACGAGGGACCTCACCCGCCGGAGATGGAGGTCGGGGCGTGCGAGGGTCCTGCTAAGCCTGAAGTCGGCATGCTGGCCAGACCGGCCTCACCTCCACCAGAGGCCTGCCCACCGGCCGCCCGCCACCTCCTTGCCTACCTCGTCACCAGCGCCGATGGATACGCGGGCGACCACCTGAACTGACACCTCCCTGTCGCTGGGCCAGAGTCCGGATGCACCTGAGCGTCAGCCGCAATCACACCTCGCCAGCTTAAAGTCTGTACTGGCTCCTGAAATGCTTCTAATCACAATCTGCAGCAGACGACTACATAAAGAAACCAACGTCACACTTTTTAGTGTCATCTCTCCAGAACAACAGAGTTTCTTCTAAAGAGACACAACTAATGATAACTGATGTCATTAGTGTAGAGGAAGAGTTAAACATCCTGTGAGCTACACGAGCACTGCAGATTTCAGCTTCTCTCTCTGTTCCTGACAATTATTTCTTCGAGCTGGCATCTTTGTTTCGTTCGCGTCGTTTGTTTGGAAGCTGCACTTTCACTCTAAGCAGCTTTCAGACTCTAATTTCCTTCTTCATAGAAAGGTGAACTTACCAGTTTGAATCTCTGCAGTGGGATCCCACTCAAGTCCACAGGACTTCTTTCTGTGATGTTGACAAAGCGTGCCTCCAGCACAGCAACCGCACACAGCACGTGGACCCACCTGCAACACATAAACACCCCCCCACAAAGAGGTCACACCGGACCACAGGCAGCATCGATTTGATGTTGTTCGTCTTCCTCGTCTGTTTTTATGGTTCTAATTATCCAGCAAAGATGCAGCAAAATGAATCAGATGGCAGGGAGTCAAATTTGTACGCATCATCACACAAAACAATGAAGTCCGTTACTGAATCACACCCACGTTTCCCCACTTACACTTTACTTGGCCGTCTAGATATAATAAGGGCCTCCAGGCACCAAGTTAGCAATTCATTTTAACATTTTAATGTTTTCTTTTTTAAATCACCGTCTCACAGGCCGACAAAATCCCCACCTGACTTACTCAAGAATAATCCTTGAATTTATCTTTCAGTTCCTGCTAACATGCTCTTATCCTTCCAGTTTCATGATTTCCTACCACCTGGCTTCTTGGCCAGATCACTATTTTGCAGGCCCTGAATTATATTCAACTTCTTGCGGAGGCAGAGATCTCATGTGGCTGGTAAAAGCTACCTGCTGCATTTTCTCTGACAGGAAGAGAGGGAAATAAAACGAGAGGATTTCTGTTTCTAAGAACAGAATTTAATCTCGAGATGCACCACATGATCAGATGTGCTCACTAATGTATCTTAAATGACTTACTTGTTATTGTTGGCTTTCTGCAAAGCTCCACCCCTCAATGAACACAGGCAGCAATTCTACAAAAAAAAAAAAAAAAAAAAAGAGCGAGATGATCAAAACGATGAAAATACCGAACATTTGTAGTTAACATCTAAATATTTAATAAATCAATGTTTAAGGGCCGACATCTATGATGTGGTTGGAAATATCAAACACAATGTGTCTGATCTAAAAGTTTATTTAAACACGTGGGAGGTAAAATTAGGGACCCAATAGGGGTGGGGGAAAAATGGATACTGTGTAGCATGGTGATATTTTGTTTGCTAATAATGTATGGATACAGGGACAGCAGAAATCGATACTTTGTTACAAAAAGGTTTTTGTGCTCTGACTTCAGAGCATGTTGATCCTTTTTCTGAGCAAGAATCCTGACATTCCTTCACTGTCCAAATGTGTTTCACTTGTTTTTGGCAGCAATAAACATGACAGTTTACTTATTTTAATTTAAGACATGTTTTATTTTAATTAAGTTTAAAACTTTTTTATTTAATGTAAAATTATATTTTGTTTTAATTTACTTTCAAATTCTTCAGTTGCTGAAGGGGCTGCATAGTTTTCATAAACTGCATAGTTCAGAATAGCTATAATTGTACCAGATGGTTGATTCAGTTAAGTTGGACTAGACTGTAATACAAACCGTTCAGTTTGTCAACAATCAAACTGAAATGAGAGAAAGAGAAAGAGTGTGAGACTTTGATATTAGAGAAAATGAATATTGATAAAGTTTACCTTTATGTACAGAATCTGAATATCGCAAAATATTTTAAAAAATTGCAATAATATCGTATCGTGGGATGTATGGTGATTCCCACCTCTAGGACCCAATGGATCTGTTTAAGTTCCTCACTGTCACATTACAGCTTACGTATTCGTCTTTTACATATTAATGAACATCTGTTACAGTCAAGTCACATTAAGTTCACAGTTGTGATGAAGTCAGCCTGCAGTCGTTTCAGGTTCTGTCACAGCTGAGCTCAAGAAAAGGTGCAAACCTGGAAATGACTGCACACACACTTCTTTCTCTCCGTGATGAATCTTTGAAACACTGAATTTATTTTCTAAACTGTGATAAACAAGGCAGTTAATTCAGTGTTTAATCACATGATCAAACATGACAACCACACGTGCAGGCAGAAATATTTTAATCCTGATGAATAAATAACAAATACTCCCTCTGTCTATATATCGTCCCTGCCTGGGGACGGGACGGCAACGGGGAGCCAGGACGACAGGTCAGGGGGAGATATCACCCCCCTGACCTGTCAAGCTGATTGACTGCTTTATTCGTGTGTGTGTGTGTGTATATATATATATATATATATACAGTGGGGCAAAAAAGTATTTAGTCAGCCACCGATTGTGCAAGTTCCCCCACTTAAAATGATGACAGAGGTCAGTAATTTGCACCAGAGGTACACTTCAACTGTGAGAGACAGAATGTGAAAAAAAAAATCCATGAATTCACATGGTAGGATTTGTAAAGAATTTATTCGTAAATCAGGGTGGAAAATAAGTATTTGGTCAATAACAAAAATACAACTCAATACTTTGTAACATAACCTTTGTTGGCAATAACAGAGGTCAAACGTTTACTATAGGTCTTTACCAGGTTTGCACACACAGTAGCTGGTATTTTGGCCCATTCCTCCATGCAGATCTTCTCAAGAGCAGTGATGTTTTGGGGCTGTCGCCGAGCAACACGGACTTTCAACTCCCGCCACAGATTTTCTATGGGGTTGAGGTCTGGAGACTGGCTAGGCCACTCCAGGACTTTCAAATGCTTCTTACGGAGCCACTCCTTTGTTGCCCGGGCGGTGTGTTTTGGATCATTGTCATGTTGGAAGACCCAGCCTCGTTTCATCTTCAAAGTTCTCACTGATGGAAGGAGGTTTTGGCTCAAAATCTCACGATACTTGGCCCCATTCATTCTGTCCTTAACACGGATCAGTCGTCCTGTCCCCTTGGCAGAAAAACAGCCCCATAGCATGATGTTTCCACCCCCATGCTTCACAGTAGGTATGGTGTTCTTGGGATGCAACTCAGTATTCTTCTTCCTCCAAACACGACGAGTTGAGTTTATACCAAAAAGTTCTACTTTGGTTTCATCTGACCACATGACATTCTCCCAATCCTCTGCTGTATCATCCATGTGCTCTCTGGCAAACTTCAGACAGGCCTGGACATGCACTGGCTTCAGCAGCGGAACACGTCTGGCACTGCGGGATTTGATTCCCTGCCGTTGTAGTGTGTTACTGATGGTGACCTTTGTTACTTTGGTCCCAGCTCTCTGCAGGTCATTCACCAGGTCCCCCCGTGTGGTTCTGGGATCTTTGCTCACCGTTCTCATGATCATTTTGACCCCACGGGATGAGATCTTGCGTGGAGCCCCAGATCGAGGGAGATTATCAGTGGTCTTGTATGTCTTCCATTTTCTGATGATTGCTCCCACAGTTGATTTTTTCACACCAAGCTGCTTGCCTATTGTAGATTCACTCTTCCCAGTCTGGTGCAGGTCTACAATTCTTTTCCTGGTGTCCTTCGAAAGCTCTTTGGTCTTGGCCATGGCGGAGTTTGGAGTCTGACTGGTTGAGGCTGTGGACAGGTGTCTTTTATACAGATGATGAGGTCAAACAGGTGCCATTCATACAGGTAACGAGTGGGGGACAGAAAAGCTTCTTACAGAAGACGTTACAGGTCTGTGAGAGCCAGGGATTTTCCTTGTTTGAGGTGACCAAATACTTATTTTCCACCCTGATTTACGAATAAATTCTTTACAAATCCTACCATGTGAATTCATGGATTTTTTTTTCACATTCTGTCTCTCACAGTTGAAGTGTACCTCTGGTGCAAATTACTGACCTCTGTCATCATTTTAAGTGGGGGAACTTGCACAATCGGTGGCTGACTAAATACTTTTTTGCCCCACTGTATATATATATATCATAAATAGTAATTAGCAGCCTAATCCTTTCTTCTAACCCTGCACTACCAAAGTGTTAGAGTATAAATTTAACGGACTCAAAGCAGTCTCTCCTTTGAGTCTCTATTTATAATAATGTGTTTCATGCAGTGGTGCATATCAGTACATTATCAAGATGTGAGCTAATTATAAACTGATGTAACATTTAATGTATCTGATTGTTTCAGGCAAGTAATCTTTTGCTTGTAACCCCGAAGGTATCAAATGATCCACCTACAAGCTGTAAAAAGTGACATTTTTTCTTCTCTCTGGTGTGGAAAACACATAACTGTAAAATCATCTATCACATCTACTAAATTAATATAATTCAACACCCATGATTTGGAATATGGGACTTGTGAAGAAGCAGGGATGGACAGTTCCTCTTTTAGAAGCCATTAGGAAACAAATCCCTTGCCTACCAACTGGATTCATGCAAACTTGCGCAGCTCGATAAAGAGTAAAAACAGCCACAAGTATTGGCTGACCTCAGTCATGGCGTTGGCCTTGCAGCGTGCACACTTCCACTCCTTGCTCACACTGGCTGGATCGACACCGTAACAGGCTGGAAGATAGAAATGCAAACTTTGAGACGTTAGTGAAACACTGAAGAACTAATAACATGATTAATAACTGATGATATGATAAATGTGTGTATGAAATGTTTTGATTGGTCTTTGCATTGGTTCAAACTCGTAATGAAATGATTACTCAGGAGCGTAAAAGACTTCATGTTCTATTTTGTTCTTTGAATTTAACTCCTTGTTGTCATTTCTTTCCTTCTCTGGTCATTTGATAAACTCTGTTTTGAAACAAAAAGTCTTCTTCTCGCTGAAACATCATTTGTGCGTAGAGTAGTTACACTTAACCCTTTAAGACCTACCATAGAACCAAGTCCGCCAGAGCTTATATTATATGTTTACATGCTGTGGAGCCATTTTTAGGAGCATTTCAAGTTGCTACACATCAATACAACCATTACAGCCCAGATTTTAATAATATGTCTGCATTAAGTGCATAGTAATTACATAAATTGCAAAAAAGTGCAATAAACTACAAAAAAATTGAAAATCGTTTTTGTTTTTTTAACATATATTTCTAGTTAGAGAAATTTAAGAGGCTTATCCCTCAAAACTGTAAATACAAAAAAGTTGCACAAAATAGTTTCCCACCACAGGAAATTTATTTTAAGTGTCTTCATAGTTTTATTTTTGAAATACACCAATTTTTATACACTGCAGGAAAAACAAAAATAAATATTATAGTGCAAATTTGCAAAAAAGCAGCATATGCATCAAAATAAACTATTTCCAGCAGTGCAATATGAGTCCTAAGCATCCCAGAAACCACACAGAAAGTCATAAAGTCAAAGATAACTTTTAAAAACACCAGTATAGGCTCATGAGGCCCTGATGGTAAAAAAAAAAAAAAAAATACATTTCCGCAAAATGACGTCACTTCCGGTTTCGGGCAGGTCATGGTGGACATGCAATAGTTCGCGCTGACTCTATTCCAACGTAGGAAGTGTCATGGACAGCTGATCGGATCGGCAAAGCGTGTTTCTGGAATATTATGTTTTTGTTGCTGCAAACGCTTTTTATGCAGTTTTTGCAAAGTTATATGTGGAAGGAAACTGTGACCGAGGACAAGCTGATGGCATAAGATGTAAGTACAACTCCTCCAGTTTCATATGCAAAAAAATTATTGCGCTAGCTCACGTGGTTGCAGAGCTACCGGGATTTAAAAATAGTTACGCAAAACAGAGCGTGCAGCTCTGACCGGTTTTAAAGGGTTAAAGACTCGTTTTAAAGCAGGAAAAGCCTCTGATGAAAACACTCATATGTCAAACAAGGCTAGGTTAGATATAAACTAACACTCCTACTTGCAGAGTGTGTGTGTGTGTGCAGGCGCACATGCGTGTACTGACATGTATGAACTCTCACGCTGCACTGTGAGCAGCTGATGAGGAGACTGGTTCCATCTTCTTCCAGACGAGGAGTGAGCGGCTGCTCTTCACACTCGGCGTCGTCCTCTGTGGTGGTGGTGAAGCACATCTCAGGAATCAGAGGTTTGGTTCGCATCCGCTCCCCGGCCACCACCACGTGCGTGTCGATGCTGTTCGCACACTCGGTCTGACAGCAGTCACAACAAACACACGTGGACTCTGTTAAGAGCTGCTGTTTGTCTCTCGAAACACACAATTTACTGCTTTCATCTTCAGCTGCAGAGGTTTAAATGCTCCATAATCTTACGCGCCCTGATTAGCTGTCAGAAATACTATTTTTGGAGTCGCTCCATATTCAAACCTGATTATGATCAAACATCTAAGACGCAAAACAGTCACACATTTAGGTACAGCGCTAATATTAGCAGACTGGAAACCAGTACTGAAGATGTTTGTAGAATGAAAGAAGGAAAATAGTTGAGGAAAAAGGTAAATATAGATGATATGACACGACATCCATCTATGAATGTTTGAAGATTTCACAGATGACGGATTTTTGTTTAACATGGAAAATCTATTCAAGTTTCCACAAACAGCCATAAAGAGGATCAACGCCAAGTACGAGGGTTGGACCGGACGAATCGACTCTCGACGACAGGCCTAATTTTGGGGGGAAATTAGTTCATCCATGTTTGAACTTCTGTGTTGTAAACGGGCAAATCAGTCCGTGCATGATTACATCGCCCATCAAAAAGTCAGCGCATGCGCGACTGTATCGCCCATCCTCGATTATTGGACTGACGGGCGTCGGTTGGAAAATCTTTACATACGGCCCGACACCACCAAGTACATTCACTGAATTCATGTAGATGCAGTTTGGTAAATGAAGCTGTGAGGCTGGATTTACTCTGTACTCTGATGTATCAGAAGATACCGTCTGGACCAATTAAAACCGTGTAAACTTCCCATGATGCAACTGTTCTCATAAAAATCCCTTTTAGCAAACCTCACCTGTATTTTTGTATGATATCGTTGGCTTATCTTACCAAAGAACACTATATTACTTGCATGTTCAGATGCTGCGGGGGCCTGTACCATATCTGGTTTTGTCTTGGTGGACAGGTGAGGAGCAGGTCTTACCTGGTGGTACGTGTGGAAGAGCAAACAGATGGAGCAGTATGGAGGTTTGGAGCCGATTCGCTGGTTGTACTCCCTCTCTTTCTTCAGGTTGGGTGGCCTGCTTTGCCACAGGTGAGCCAGAGGCTTGGCCCAGCCCTCACCCTCCACACCCCCTGCCTCCACTGGGGGCGGCTCTTCTGGAGTCTCTGAGGCACAAAAAGCAAAGACAACACATTTAGCTAACACAGCATTAGGAATGAGGCCTGGTTTGTTTAGTTGCACTAATCTAATTCTGTTATTGGCTTTGAAGTCAAGGGAGGCTTAATTACCTCTCAAATATAAACTACATGCAGATAATGGGAAGTGTTCAGACACACCTTCATCACTCATGCCGTCTTTTATGAGTGGATGGTGTCCTGGAAGCTGCCCAAGGTCAGTCTCAAACTCTCGAACTCCTGCCATCGCTTTTGCCATCTGCTGGAGAGAAAAGACCACACAGCTAGTTTGCAGTTGATCATGTTTGCACCATATATGCATCATTCTCCTCCAGAGGCCTGCGCCTGTGTTTTTCCTATAATAATATCTCAGCATGAAAGTAAAAAAGGCTTACACACCACTAGATGACTAGACTGGGCTGCACCAGAACCCTTAGTAAGCGATGGTATAGTTAAAGTAATGCAGTTATTCAAGGCCAGAAAAGTGCAAAAGCTATAGCTGTGGTCTATAAGTGGGTAACTTACAATGTTAAATATATGTCCACTCACTGCTTTGCCAACATGACAGTTGTCCTCCTCAGTGTCATGGTCGCTGTCCTCACTCTTCTTCTCCTCTCTGGACAGCACATCTCCGTCGCCGTAGTCTCCTTTGGCATAGCTGTGCACGTGCAGGACGTCTGCGGGACTCAGCGTCCTCTGAAACACTTTGCTGCAGCTGTTGTCCAGTGCAGGCTCCTCGCTTCCAGCAGTCTCCTCGGCGCCCAGAGAAACCACCTGGTTCTCAGTGGGCTCGGGAGGAAAGAGCTCCATAGCCACCACGCAGTTCTTCTCTTTTTTCAGCGGACTTCGTCTGTTTGAAGTTTTCTTGGCGTTGGCTTTGGACTGAGCTTTAGGCTGAGGTTTGGTCCCTTTCTCCTTCTTCACCTCCTTGACTTTCACTGTGTCTGGAAGAGATTCATTGAGATACACAGACAGGACATGGGTTCAGTGTGCCACAGAGTCTTTGTATAATCTTCACTTTATTTCACATATTGAGCTAAAATAAATGTCAACGTTTTAGCCCAAAATCAACTCTGAGCCTTTTGTGAGCTCGTCTGTGATTTATGTTCCTCTAAACATTGAGTCATCAAAGCGTAGGTACTTTAGTGCGCTGACAGGTAGCATGTGACCACATTCATGTGACTTTTGATATGCAGCTGCTACTTCAGCTGCGTGTAGTTGGACCTTTAAAGGACTTTCATGGAATATGATTCAGTGATGAGTCGGTCATTAAGAAAAGCTTCAGACCATCAGGCGCATAAATCACTTGAGTGTTGATTTGTGTAAAACTATCTGTTTTCTCTATTTTATTTGCAATGCATCAAAGCATGCCCGACTTGGCAAAGAAAACAAATAACAAAAAAAACAACAACAACAAAAAATCTTGCTCCGTGTGAAGCAATGCTCCCTCTAAGCTGCACACGTGCGCACTGCTGGCACGACTCTGCACACAAAAAATAAAATCTAACCTGAATTGAAATTAAAATGAAAACTTTAACAATTCTGTTCTGCAGTGTGAGTCAGTGACTGGCTGCTCCTGTATGGGATCAGAACGATGCCACCTTATCCCAAAGTCCAGCCAATGATGCGATTCACATTCGTATATATGCAGCTAATCAACGTGGTTGACAGGCTCTGACAGCGTCCTTATGTGCCGGTGTATTAGCGAGCAAAGCAGCGTGGCTGATGACGAGTGGCAGTGTGGACTTTATACCAGTTTTTAAATTGTGTTGATCGTAAAACCAGAGTTATGATAAAATATCTGCAATGTTTGTTTTTCTTCCTGAATACTGTCGTTGTTTATATTTACTGCGGGAAGAAACGGTAAAAACGGCGTTTTATAAGGAAAACGCTCGAAAGCCTGTGAGCAAAAACAAAACCAATAAACCCCGCCCTTTCCTATTGGTCGAAAAATGTACCATGTGGACCAATCAAAAAATGATATGGCAACATGGTGTTTAGTTGTTTAGGGAGGGGGAAGTTTTACGAGTGATGGCGTGTTTGAGATGTGAGAGATTTGAGACGTTTAGCACAAATCTTGTGTTGTTAGTGTGTAGTTAGTGTGTAGTTAGTGTGTAGTGTAGTCAATAGTTTTGTTGTGTGTCAGAACAATGAGGCGACTGCTGAGTGTTACAGGTGTTACAGCAGTGACACATCTGCTGCTGTCAGGCCTGCAGGTATCAGGCTGTTGTTCTCCTTCATCTCATAGTGGACAGAAATTATTTTTTGGAGTGACACAAATAATTTGTGTGGCATCAGATTTGATGCAGAACAGCTGATTGTTCTGGAAATAGTTTGAAAAGTTTATTTAAATAACGTCTTGGCTGCATTTTTAGGTAAACAGCTGCAAAAACTTTGTTGCATAAGTTACTTTTTGAAGAAGTAACTATATCATTAATTGCCCAACATTGGTCATTATTTACTGTATTTTGCAGACAGAGTTACAGACTCTCTCCCAGACCACAGACTCATCATACAAGTCAGAGCTTTATAAAAAATAAATAAATAAAGTTGTGTTTTTGAAACTGGAGTTCAAGTTATTTTTACTTCTAATAGTGTTAACATGCTGCACAGGTCATGTGCAGCATGTGCAGCATGTGTCATGTGCACGCTGTAATTTGATTATTTTAATAAACATGTAACTTGGATGCTGGCGTGACCACAGTGCACACGTCTGCTGTTGCTCACAGTGGTCCATGAGATCGCTCAGGGAGTTTGTGTGTTCGAGGGAACATTGGTGTGAAGTGTGAGGTACCTTTTTCTGCCTTGCTGGTCACTTTAGTTGGAGACTCCTTACGTGACAGCTTGGCCTTCTTTGGCTCCACTTCCAACTCCTTTGGCTCCACCTCCACCTCATTTGGCTCCACCTCCTTTGGCTCCACCTCCACCACTGGCAGCTCAGGTTTGACATCTTCAGATGCTTTGACAGCTTCAAGCTGACGTTTAGTCCCAGTTTGAGGCTGTGGACTGATACGTGGGAGAGCAAATCGAAGACATGTTGGACAGGACTCAAAACTAAACAGTGTTTCTCAAAGACTGCCGAGAACAAACAAACAACTCCGAGTGAGGCTGACATGTGAGAGCAACTCACAGAATCTGTCACAGACTGTGCTCAATCACAGAGTCTAAAGAGATCTGTGTCAGTGCTGCTCCTCTGAGTGGAGACAGAAACAGTCTGAAGCTGCAAACTTTAAGCTGAGAACATCTGCAAATCTGCAGTGACTCAAATCTTCATCTTTATGGTGGATGCATGTTTTAATTCAACTAATTAGCTTTAGCTGATTATTGTTATTGTACTTAAAATTGGGTAAAGATTTTGAGCATCTAACAATGATTTATTACGACCGGTTCACGTCCGTATCAGAAAACTGCGTGAATATAGGAGCAGCGGGTTAGTAGTGACTATAACCAGACCTTTTGTCCTCCTGGACAGGAGTGTTGGGCTCCTCGGATGGCACCTCAGCGGGACTCTCCTTTGCAGGTTCGATCTTTTTGTCTTCTTTCAGAAACTCGGCGGCCTCTGGCGTGGGCTTGGAGTGGTCGATGGGAGCGTTGTCTTTCCCCGCCTTCCACAGCTTGTAACGTTCAGGTTGAAACTTGCGTACAAACACGTCCATGGAGATCTTCACCATGTCCTGCCGGCATGAACACTGAGAGGAAAACACTCTTTTCACACACTACAAAGTTGATAAGAATTCACTTCACTATAAATAAACTAGCTGTGGATTTATACTCAGCGCTGTTCAAACGTCTTTATGTACCAGCGTTGCTTGTTTGCCGTAATCGATCCATCGCTGAGTGGCAAAATTAGTTGACTCGGCGCAGTTGAAGCCGTGGTTGAAACCAGCGTGATAACCAAACGGGAACGTCACGATGAACTGCCCGGCCTCCTGAGTGACCTGAGAACAACACAGATCAGTATAAGATGAATGTTTTATTTTGAAAGCATCCACTCATTTCCTCTCTGATCATTATCACTACTTAATCATGACGTTTTTCTCTGCTGATCTGTTCATCACCATTTAGTGTTGCATGTAAGACAACGCAGAATAATTAAAAGGTTACCTTTTCAAATGGGATGCCATATTTTTTCAGGATGAACGGTGAAATTAAAGTCATCTTGTGGCGCAGGAAGGCTTCGCAGCCCTGGACGTTACCTGGAAAGAAACCTGGAAACACAGGATCTCATCAGCAGTGGTGCAGTTGGGCCTCTTTGGCTCTTTTTACTTAAATGGATTTTGTGTAAAACAGTTATGTAAACATCACTGTGTACACTGGACTTCCCCTTTCATACATCTACACATAATAAGCTGAAGTCACTTCAGGCACCGACTCTGTGATCAAGCAGCTTAACCCTTTAAGACCGACCATAGAACCAAGTCCGCCAGAGCTTATATTATATCTTTACATGCTGTGGAGCCATTTTTGGGAGCATTTCAAGTTGATATACATCAATACAACCATTACAGCCTAAATTTTAATAATATGTCTGCATTAAGTGCATAGTAATTGCATAAATTGCAAGAAAGTGCAATAAACTACAAAAAAATTGAAAATCGTTTTTGTTTTTTAACATATATTTCTAGTTAGAGAAATTTAAGAGGCTTATCCCTCAAAACTGTAAATACAAAAAAGTTGCACAAAATAGTTTCCCACCACAGGAAATTTATTTTGAGTGTCTTCATAGTTTTATTTTTGAAATACACCAATTTTTATACACTGCAGGAAAAACGAAAATAAATATTATTGTGCAAATTTGCAAAAAAAAAAGCAGCATATGCATCAAAATAAACTATTTCCAGCAGTGCAATATGAGTCCTAAGCATCCCAGAAACCACACAGAAAGTCATAAAGTCAAACATAACTTTTAAAAACACCAGTATAGGCTCATGAGGCCCTGATGGTAAAAAACTACATTTCTGCGAAATGACGTCACTTCCGGTTTCGGGCAGGTCATGGCGGACATGCGATAGTTCGAGCTGACGTCTATTCCAATGTAGGAAGTGTTACAAACAGCTGATCGGATCGACAAAGCGTGTTTCTGGAATATTATGTTTTTGTTGCTGCAAGTGCTTTTTATGCAGTTTTTGCAAAACTTTATGTGGAAGGAAACTGTGACCGAGGACAAGCTGATGGCATAAGATGTAAGTACAACTCCTCCGGTTTCATATGCAAAACAATTATTGCGCTAGCTCACGTGGTTGCAGAGCTACCGGGATTTAAAAATAGTTGCGCAAAACAGAGCGTGCTGCTCTGACCGGTTTTAAAGGGTTAAAGACAAAAATAAGGGTTCTGTCACCTACCCTTGGCGAGCCTTTCCAGACGTTTCCCTTGCTCTGGTGGGACGACGTACCTAAGAAGTAACAAACGTACAGAGATACTGAAAAAGGTGATTGTGACGTTTACATCAGAGTCAAAAATGCTCCAATCTGTGGATGAGATCTCTGCTTCACTTTAATAACTACATAAACAGAAACAATAACTGAATGTTTTCAACAGTAAATAAACAAACAGACATTTTTAAAGGATTTTTCTAAACTGTTTTGTAAACTGGCTGCTTTGGCAAACAGACTCTTCTGCTAAATACAAAAACTAGACATGTGTTAATATTCATTCGTTCAAACAAAGGTGAAGTTTGTCAGTGACCCTACCAGGACTTTGGCTCTCCAAAGTGCAGGTAGTTGATGCTATAAAGATCCATGTCTTCTGTGTGCCACGCAAAGGCGCTCTTCCACATCCCAAAGTACAGGTACGGCGTGTTGACACCCTTGATCTTGATGCCACTCTCATTCTCCACAATGTCCAGGATAGTGTTGAGACGACCGATGTTCCATTCAGTCACATCCTGCAGAGGAAGGATTCACACAGGCTGCAAGTCAGGACGACTAACTGTATGTGTGAAACCGATTTAGCTTTAACCGATCAGGAAAACTAAGGAAGGAAAGATTTTTGAGTTTGTTAATCTATCTATGAGAACAACTGCATCCTAATTTATCAATTTAGTAGTCCAGCTAGTAACAAGCTAGCTCCAGTGTATAATATGTGGTTGTATTTTCCCATCAGTTTGCCTCAATTTTATCCACATGTTCCTCCACAGATTCTCTCTTTCCATGAGAGATTACAATTCGTTGGAGCCCAGCTGGGAACGGTAATCTTTCTGATCTTGGAGTGCCAGACTAGTCCGAATCTGCAACAGGTAGAGCTGCTTCATTTGCTCTGAGCTCACCGAGGCTGCACAACAGAACAGAGACGCTGAACTTGAAGATATGCGCCGGAAGAGAGGTTCTCTGAGAGCCAGCTGAGTCTATCGCTCAACAATTTATCACAAACACTCAGGTAATAACACCGGCACAGGAGGAATGTGTAAACGACATTTACCTACCACAAACAGAATCCAAATCTGTGAGTATTTTTTTTAAAGATATATTTAAGTTCCATGTATGCAGCCTATCACCACTCACTGGATCATAAAGCGTTCCACTGACATCAGCACCGTAAAGTGGAGGGTTAAAGGTCAGGTTCTTCCAAAACTTCCTCTCCAGCTCGTCAGAATCCACGTATCGTGGGCTGCAGAATCTACAGAGAGAGATTATCAGATATTCAGAGAAGACTGAGCAGAGGTCACAGTCGCTGAAACCCATTCATGCAAAGTTTCATTGAGTAAACTGACTTGTCCATGTTGGAGGTCTTGCGGAAATCATGGACAGTCATGGGCTTCTTTTGGATGTTGTACTGTGTGAATAGTCCCGACTGGCCGGTAACCACCTGCTGGATGGGAGCGGGAATCACCAGGTCATCGATATCATCATAAGTCTTTCTGGGCTTCCAGCCTTTAGGAGGAATAACCTGCAAGTAGCACAGATGAGAGAAACTCAGGGCAACAGCAGAAGGAAAACAGTGAATTTCTGGAATTAGTATCGCACTAAATTTCTCACCTTTTTACATATTATCATTGATATTATTATTATTTAAAATACATTTATCTTCCTGTCTTTGTGTAGACAGATACCGTTGTGTGTATGTAAAGATGACACAGGAAGTACGGCTATGAATCAGTGCACAAGTTCTGTTATTTTAATGAGTGACTTTACAGGCATGTTAGCTTTAAATGATAGCACAGGAGTCTCAGACTCCTCTGAGATCTGCCTCAGAACATTTATATGTCAACACAAATGTTATAAGCGACTATTTAAAGTAACTAAAAGGAGGATAAACTCTGAATATGTCAACGTTGAACACGATCAGTTAACCTAACTTCCTGTTAGGTTCATGTTTTCACACTAAGAGCAAACTTTCAGATGTGATCCTCTAAACACTAATGAACAGGAAACGACGGCTTCTGACTTTGTGTGTTTGGTTCAAAAGTCTTTTAACAGCTGTGGTACAAAGAAATTCACAGCGTTCTCTCTGCTCTGCTAAACAAAAAGTGACAAAAAGACAGAAGCCACTTACTTTTGCCATCCCAGCTCTGTGTGCTCCTTGTGACTCCATAAAGGCAATGTAACGTCCAAAGTCCTTGAACTCCTCTTTGGAGGGGGTGAATGTCATTACCCTGCAGCCCACACTTTGGGCTGGCGTGTCTGTGGTCATGTTGGGAGTGTTACTGTGACCTCAACTCTGGAAAACATAAACACGATTATGTCCGTTTGCCTGACAGTTAAGCATACATTCAGACAATGCAGCACGCTTAGCATCAATGGAGCATCTGTGGGAGCATCCTGGAAGAACTGACTTGCCTTTAGCTGATGTTGCTCTTTATTAACGTTAGTTACTATGCATTTTTTATAATGTGCTCTGCATTCATACACACACAAAGTGAAAATCTGTACAGCCTGTCAGTTAAGTACAGGAAACCATTGAAGCCTCCTCTCTCATATATTCTAACTGAGCTGCCGCAGTGATCACAAACACCACAATCAGTGACATTCACCAGATATCCACCATCCCCACAGGTTCACAGTTCCTCTTTTAATCTGTGACCACGTCTGAACCCCTCTGTGCCATTTAACAGACTTAACTGATCATCTCAAACACACTGCCAGGTGAGAAAACCAGAACATCAACTTTTTAGTACAAACTTGAAAAAAGAAAAAAAAAAAAACCCAACAACTTCAACTTAGCAAGTTAAAAAAAAATCACTCTGTGTCACTTTGGAGCCATTTTCACTTTTACATTACAAAGACTAATGTTATCTATGATAAAACCTAAAACCTGAAATCAGCACACAGGAACAAGGCTGCTCAATTACAACAAAAAAACATAATGATTTTGGTCTATTATTTACCGTGATAAGTCATTAATTTGGCAAATATCCAGTTTTTATGGCCTTTAAAAAAATTGTCTTTGTTTATAGATGATACCCTTTAACTTTAAAGAAAAGTCAATTAAAAAAACTATATAAATACATAAAAAAAGTCAAGCTCACAGGGACTGATTGTTGCCTGATTAGTGGGTGTTTTGACCACAAAGAGCAACTGTCAATACCTGCTGGCCCACAGCTTCCACAGTGGGATATCTCTGGGTGCCTAAAAGAGGCCCAGACAGCAGCAGACTCACACACCTCAGGAGAGATGCTTGGTCTCCACACACAGAACTATGTAGAGCTGAAGCTAACAACCAACCAAAATGCTTTCAAATATAAACACACACAAACATTAATGATGCTACAGATCCTTTCTGCAACTTTTACTTCTAAAAATATTGCGTTGACCTGAGGCTGTTTCTGGTCTCATTTTACTACAAAGACAAAACAAAATCTTCAAATGAATATAAAAAAAAGAGTAATCTTATCCTGATTAGCTTGTTTTCATAACTGTTAAAATCCATAATCATAATTCAAATTAAAATCTCTACACAGGATGTAATAAACCACAATCTCACAGCAGTGCTGGGCACAAGTTTCAACAAAGGCACCACGCCCACACCCAGTAACAATTAGCACTTTGCAGCATTTAAACTAGAAATAAATGCTTATTTCAGACTCTTCGTGATAATTAATTATATCAACAAACACAGTTTCGGACATATCACCAAGAACTATACCAAGCATCACAGCAATAACTTCTGTGATTTTACATTCTTCTGCTTGTGAACATTTTCCTAACTTTATGAAAACTGAAAACGTCTCTCCTCAGTCAAAAGCACTCCCAGCAAAACATCCACCCAGACTGGGACCAGAACATAAACACACGGATCCCAAACACCATCTACAGCCTCGTTTCAGGTTTGTGAATTAAAAAAAAAAACTTTAACCAAGCCTCCACCTTTAGCAATAACACACAATAAACTATATTTGATTAGTTTATTCTTTAACAGAATAATAACGTAAACTTCCGAAGTAATTAGTTTAACTAATCAATGTGTATCACAAAAGTCGATTTCCGATTACACACATACTCAACTTTTAGCTAAAAGCAACGCTGCACTCTGTCTTAACGGACTTTACTGGAAGACTCGGAGATCCTCTATGATTGGACACAGTCCCGACTCAGTCTTATCTTCGGCATGTGATTGGCTCAGCAGAACGTCACTCACACGTGGTAGCCCACTTACAGCGCACCTCCTCGGAAAAATATTTAGCTAGTCCGCTAGCTAAAATGCTATCTGCAACATAGCTTGTTCTGCCACCCGAGAACTAAAAGTTACGTCAACAAAAAACAAAAACACCATAATGTTCAAAAGTAACCACTAAGTAGCCAACATTTACGGACAGCGCAGATCCTACCATCAAAACTGG
The DNA here is from genome assembly GCF_963576455.1 of Neolamprologus multifasciatus. Lineage (NCBI taxonomy): Eukaryota > Metazoa > Chordata > Actinopteri > Cichliformes > Cichlidae > Neolamprologus > Neolamprologus multifasciatus. The sequence continues at coordinate 29,073,617 of NC_140453.1, read as the reverse complement.
TAGAAGTTAATAGCAGAAGTGTGCTGCGGACTCGGAGATCTGACAGCTGCTAACCAACTAGCAAACATGGCTTGTTGCTCACCGTTAGTTTCTCATGCGCAAACTTAGCAGTTATTTCTGATCGCTTCAAAGTGAGCCGCTTCACAAGTGACAAACTTTAACTTACACACGCTGAAATGAAGGGGAGTTGTTTGCTCTCCGATTACAGGTAACAGAGTTGCAATACGGACAACATCAGTCCGGCTAGAAAAGACTGTCCTCCATTATTACAGTGACGCATGCCCAGTGTGTGTTTGTTTACACAGCGCAGATGAAGGCGGGGCTTCCATAGTCTCCCAGCTAATCACAACGCCCTGTGTTTCCAGACCACGCCTCCTGCTGTTCTGATTACGGACAGCTCAGCTGAAGAAACACCTTTTTTCCAAGTTGAAGAGATTCTGATGTTTTATTTTAATGTCACGGTTGTGAGAGGCCAGCAGCTTTTTTTATGTTCATTTTTTCACTTTGGCCTTTGATGGTAAACTGATGAGAACCAGATTGTGAGGCAAGAAGCCACTGGGTAGGCTTCCACTGCTCTGAGATCAGTTACAATCTGTGTTTTGTGTGGAAATAATGAGCTTTGAGATTTTACATGTATATAAGTGTAACAAATGTAGCAATCAACGTTGAATTGTTAGATGATGGAGCTCATCCTGATCAAGATGCCTTGTGCCAACAGTTATAGACGACAGGTGGTTCCACCGACAAAAAGTACTTGCTGGAGTAATCAAGGAGTCGCACAGTCTATATGCATCCCCAATTGCTGTAGCAAGGGGAAAAAATTGCATAATCAGGATGTATATTGATTACAGACCATTCCAAATAAGTACAAGAACCCATGATGCCTTAGACTCAGTGGTTGGATGCATCAGTGAGCTTGATGAGACAGTGTACCAGGCTGTGGTTGAGTCCTTTGGCACGCGGTGTGAGGAGAATCACTTACAGCTCAATGTGATAAAGATCAAAGAATTGACTGTAGACTTCAGGAGCAGGAAACCTGTGACCCCTGTTTCAATCCAGGGGGTCGATGTGGACATCGTCGAGGACTATAAATACCTCGGAGTACACACGTTTAGTGAGAGACTGAGATTACACAAATGCACCACTGAACAACACAGGAAATCATTCCTGCCTGTGGCCATATCCATCTACAACTCCTCTATCTAATGCACAGTACACAGTGTAATAGCTGCACCCTTTTGCACATCCTCCACAGTAAAATAACAAATAGCAAAGCTTTACAGGTTAATGTAAAATATCAATCATAAATATTTCACTTCTGTGATATTCTGTATATTTATAATTGAGTTATTTGTATATATTAGAGCTATTTCTTATATTTTGTTAACTTTGAAATTTGTTCAGTCTCTTACTGTTATTGCCTTGAAGCAACTGTAACCACATAATTTCCATAAGTATTAATAAAGTTTTCTGATTCAGATTTTCAGGAATATGATTTGAAGGTGTCCACTGACAAGTTCCAAGTTTGTAAAACTGTATCCAAACACATTTGCTTTGTGTCTGCCACCAGCCTAGAAAAATATAAGCAATAACTTAGTGGCTCCAGCCTACTGATCTTAGGACCCTATCATCCTTCTTGGGTTTCTGTATATGGCTGTTCCTTCTGAATTATCAGTGCTTTATTATCACTTACTCAGTTTTTGTGCGAGTCTTGACAGATCTGACAAAATGCTGTCTTCCAGCACACCGAGGAACGCAAACTCTATTTTAAGAAATCAGAGCCTTTTGGACATCACACGTGGCCTACGTCCTGGCCTACTGCATGTAAACTGTATCTTGATGCATGCTCAATCGTTGAGGGGACTGATAAGGAATGGGAAGGACAGCTACAGGCAAAAGATGGAGAACCAGCTTCAGCAAAACAACGTTGGTGAAGTCTGGAGAGGCCTCAGAACTAGGGCTGGGTATCGTCACTGATTTCTAGAATCGATTCAATTCCGATTCACAAGGTTCCGATCCACGATTCGATTCAATTCGATTCGATTCACTTCGATTTCAATCTGGGAAATTTCGACAGTCAGAAATATTATAATTCAGATCAGGACATTTACATATTTTTGTATCTATAAAAAGGAAGCTGACACACGCAAGACTTTATCAAAGGTGTGAGCGTCACAGCAGATGCCTTTGTGTCAAAGTAGCTGAAGATAAAACACAGAAAAACATGAAGGTGATTTTACTGTTCTGGGATTTTATACAAATATTCTGCAGTACATCAAAAACGAAAGAAAACCATTAATCAACACATGAACATCACCTCTGAAGTTACAGCGGTTTTATTAGAGACACAGCTGAGCGTTTTGCATTTTGCATAATTTTAAAAAGTTAAAATTTGTTCAGTATTGAACGGCAGAAATTAGGTTTTCTTTTCGGAAGTATATAAAACGAAAAAAAAACGTCGGCCGACAGCCTGTAAACAAAGGTAGACTTGTGCGTAACAAGCAAGCGAATAATGAAGAAAACAGTACAGAGAGAGAGAGGGAGAGAGAGAGAGAGAGAGCTGTGCATCGTGGTCGAAGCAAAACAGTAAAAGTCAGAGTGAATTCATGACGATGTTTATGTGAAGCTTAGTTTGGATCTTCTTTTGCTGCTGGTTCAGTCAATATTGTTTGGAGAGAGATAAAACCTGCAGCTTAATCAGCGCATAAAGGGCGTGAACACAAAGCGCGGACCCGCCCACAGATCAGAATCAGCGAGCTGTCGGCTTTCAGCCCCGACCATGAGAAAGGCGATCACTGATCTCACTGATTCTGATCCGCGGGTTGCGCTGTGTGTTTAAGTCTTTGTGCAGAATCGTGTTCCTGCTGTCATTTACTGTTTTAGCTGTTTGGTGGTTGTTGAAATTTTGTGAGATTTCACCAGAGATTCTGGCATTTCGGGGAAAATAAATTTATATTAAAAAATCGATTCAGGATTTTAATGAATCGATTTTACGTTATCCAAGCCAGAATCGATTTTAATCGATAAATCGATTATAAAAACCCACCCCTACTCAGAACCATCTCAGGCCACAAACATCAGAACTCTCTGCCTGGGGGGGATGTGAGGCGGGCAAATGAACTGAATCATTTCTTCAACAGATTTGATTCAGCCATGAGGCAGGCTCCAACATCGGCTGCAGACTCACCCACCCCCACTGCTGCTGCTCCACCTCTGACACCTCAGACACTTCACACCTCCTCTATTCACCCTGCTCACTCCTCTCCACCCCCAACAACAGCATCCAATACACATTCAACACAAGGCTCCAGCCTGTCTCTCTCAACCACCCAGGCTAGGAGGGAACTGAGGAGGATTAATGGCAAGAAGGCAGCGGGTCCAGATGGCATCAGCTCGAGGGTCGTCAGGCGGACCAACTGTGTGGGGTGATGGAGCACCTCTTCAACCTGAGCCTGAGGCTGGAGAGAGTCTCACAGCTCTGGAAAACCTCCTGTGTTGTACCAGTGCCAAAGACTTCACGCCCCAAGGACCTCAACAGCTACGGGCCGGTGGCTCTGACATCACACCTGATGAAGACCCTGGAGCGGTTGGTCCTGGCTCAGCTTCGGCGCCTGGTAAGCTCATCACTGGACCCCCTTCAGTTTGCCTACCAGCCTGGCATTGGAGCGATGACGATGCCGTCATTCACCTCCTACATCGCTCCCTCGCTCACCTGGAGACGCTGGAGCACTGTGAGAATCATGTTCTTTGATTTCTCCAGTGCCTTCAACACTATTCTTCCCTCGGTTCTGCAGGACAAGCTGGAGAACTCTGGAGTGGACCATCACCTCACTACCTGGATTTTGGACTACCTCACCGACCGACCACAGTGCGTGAGGACTCAGGGCTGTGTGTCGGACAGGGTGGTCTGCAGTACGGGGGCCCCACAGGGAACGGTTCTGGCTCCGTTCCTCTTCACCATCTACACTGCAGACTTCTCCCACAGCTCCACCCAGTGCTTCCTGCAGAAGTTCTCTGATGACTCTGCAATAGTCGGCCTCATCCCTGATGGGGACGACAAGGAGTACAGAGGACTAACCCAAGACTTTGTGGACTGATGCCAGCTGAACTACCTCCAGATCAACGCCAGTAAAACCAAGGAGCTGGTGGTAGACTTCCACAGGCACAAGCATCCTCCACTGCAACCACTGAACATCCAAGGTATGGACATCGAGGCTGTGGACAGCTACAGGTAGCTTGGTGTTCATCTGAACAACAAACTGTACTGGACTCATAACTCAGACGCCCTCTACAGGAAAGGGCAGAGCAGGCTGTACCTGCTGCAGAGACTCAGGTCGTTTGGAGTGGAGGGCCCACTCCTGAAGACCTTCTATGACTCTGTAGTGGCCTCTGCCATCTTCTATGGTGTGGTCTGCTGGGGCGGCAACATCTCTGCTGGGGACAGGAAGAGACTGAACAGGCTGATCCGCAGGGCCAGCTCTTTTCTAGGATGCCCTCTGGACCCAGTGGAGGTGGTGAGTGACAGGAGAACGGTGGCTAAGCTGTCATCCCTGTTGGACAACATCTCCCACCCCATGCAGGAGACTCTGACAGCACTGAGCAGCTCCTTCAGTGGCTGCGGCACCCACGGTGTGGGACGGAGAGATTTTGCAGGTCTTTCCTCCCCACTGCTGTCAGACTCCACAACAAAGACTCCAACTGATCAAACATCCACAAATGTGCAATAACACTAATGTGCAATAATCTTTTCTGGCATCGTTGTATTTTTACTCAGTTGTATACAGCATTTGTATTCTATTTTTTATCTTATTGTATATTTTATTCTATTTTATTCTACTGTATATAGTATTTTATTTTATTCTATTCTGTAATGTTGTGTACTGTATTTATTCTTATTGTATTCTAATTTTTGTTTCATAACTTTTGTACTGTCCACTTCCTGCTGTGACAAAACAAATTTCCCACGTGTGGGACTAATAAAGGTTATCTTATCTTATCTTATCTTATCTTATCTTATCTTATCTTATCTTATCATCCAGGTAAGTAAATCCCCAAAGTTTGATTCTGTTCATTTGAATGTAGCGTTTTCAGTGGGAGAAACGTTTCGTCACCCATCCAACTCTATCAAGAATACCCAGAGAGGTTGCATTGAGCAGATGTTCTGGAACTCTGAAAGAAATGATCATCTTGAGTAAAATGGTTGATAATTTCCATGTGGTGCTAAATTCACGACCTCATGGTCCTGATCAACTTGGTGCATCACTCTCTGCTATTCCAGACTCCCATTGGGTGATACTCTAATGGCCCTGCTAAGTAAGCTGGATGGATGGAGGGACCAGGATAGATGACGCTATTGGAAGTAACAGCCATTGCAGCCATCCAGAGTTATTCAGAGCAGTCATCCAGAGATTGCTTTTCTTCAGCATGAAGGAGGAAGTCTGCAGCTGTGAAATGGGCTACTGTGTAGGAAGACAAACCAAACAGCCTTGTTAAAAGAAGGAAGTCAGGGTGTGATATCTCAGTACATTTATGATAAATTTGTATTGTTTTGCTGTCTTTTTACTCCTTAATGTAACAATGCAGAGAAGATAAAAGGTTCCACTGGAGAAACGCTTCTTTTCAGTCATTATTACTAAGTGACTGCAGGATTTCACCTTCAGTACTTTTACTTTGATGCTTTTGATGCTGTGCAAAATAAAGTTCTTATGGGGTAAAATTTAGACCACAGGAAATTTGCAGAAATGTCATTTTCATAAACAAAATCCCCTAAATTGACTTTAATGAAGGTTTACTTCTATATTTTTTTAAATAAACAACATCAAACAGTCACACAAGGACAGCAAAGCAGCATATGTGTTTGGTCCACCGGGTGCACGTCACATTTTTATAAAAATTGAAAGAAGTCACAGCTTTTATATGAAAAACCCAACATTTCAGCTTTATTAACATCAAGATTTTGAAGACATTTTTTCTCTGCTTTTAATAGAAAACAGATGGTTTATACAACAGTTAGGACCCCTACAGCACAACTATGAGAAATGAATCCTTTAAGTGGTCCGCATCATTCAAAAGCCACCTCACTGTATCTTTGAAAAACGCAGAGATGCATCAATGAACAATGATGTTGTTCTCTCAGCCTGCAACACAGTGATAACAGAGGGGAGTTATCTGTGGGGGGGATCCCGTTTAAATGCAGCCTGTCAATGTAAAATCATGTATGCAGATGGAGATGAGTGAATGTGTGAGATATGACTGTCTTGTACTGTAGGATGTTGAGTCCATATTCAGTGTGCTTTACAACAACTGGGCTGTTTTTGTACAAACACAATGTGGAGAATCTTTGTGAAATGAGTACGAGCGTCAGGCTGCATGTCACAGCAGAGCTTTTTCACATTAGTAACCCCTAATGTTAACGGAGGGCCTATTTAGCTTATTTCTAGAACCATTTCCCTGTTGTTGTTGTTGTTGTTGTTGTTGTTGTTTTAAAGTTTGTAGTCCACTACAGGAGCATTAAATGATTTACAATAAAAAAAAATCCTTATTTTTCTCATATCCAGACACCAATAAATGTTTGGCCCACATGAAATTTTCTACGAGCTGCATTTAGCCTTGGGTGATGAACCTGACTCAGGCTGAGTCTGCCTCCCTAAATTCAGCCACAGGTCCCCCTTATTTGGACAAGATGCCAGATGTTGTTGGACATTTGGGTCACATCTGGCCCCAGACGTGTCACGCTGCTTGCCCCTCAGTTGAGCCTCTGTAAGGCTGTTGGCATTTTAAGTTTGCCTCTTCAACAATCCCAAAGAGCCACATCAGGCCAGAGAGTGTGTTCTAGTTTCTTGTGGTCATGTGAAAAAGTAGCTAGAAGTTCACCAAGTTTACAAAGTTCAGCTAGAAAGCTGAACTTGGTAACGTGTACTGATTATTATAAAAGTCTATTTTAGCCTAAACCTCAACTCAAATGTCAAAACAAACTCCAATAGGTCTCAAACACAAGTCTCTTGTTAATAGTAATTTTTAACTGTGCTGATTTGTGTTGCTGTGCAGAAACACTCTTCCTGTTGTCTTGTGAGCAACATGGCGCCATCACCACTGCCTACATGTCATTTTTTAAGCCATTTTAAAATTTCCAGATATCAGATCAATGCTTGATGTGACATTTTTTTCTCCCTAAATTTAAAACATCCTTTAAAGCAAATTGAAGTCTGCTAACTTTGTGTTATTTGAACGTTGCATAAAAATACCAGGCAGTTTAGTGCAAGGTGAAACAGGTTCGTTTGCAGCAGTGTGGTGATGTTCACAGTAATGCATGATGTTGACAGCGCAGAGAAGCTGCAGCGCCCACAGTCTGTGCTGGTTTATATCAGCAGAAATCAAATGAAATTTAAGGTGATGATGATTCACTGACTGAAGTTCACCTTTATACCAGCTTTGTAGTATCTGGGGATTAGAAATCAGTCACAATGGTTCATGTAACATCACCTGATATCATTTTGAATTCAGTTAATCCACAAAGAGCAGCGCGTACTGGCGTCGCAGCAGCACATGTGAGCTGATCACAGCTAAACAAAGAAAGTCTACCAGAGCTCCTGGTTGTGGTTGTTTTTCCTACACTGCAGTGTGTAACTTGTGCTGTTGTTTTTATGGCATTTGCTGACAATAACAGAAATAAGAGTGAAGTTAATCCTTCAAGGAGAAGCAACAAAACCAATCTGATTAAAATTCATCCAGAATATTGACGGCTCTTTCCCAGAACTTGTCTGCTGTTCATTTTCACGATTTTCGCTTCTATTCCCCCAATGGACAGTTGTGTATTAGTATTGTAGTATTGTATGTAGTATTTTGTGTATGGCTGTTCCTTTCTGAGCCTGGCCCTGTGAGACGTCTCTTCCTGTTAAAAGGTCGTTTTTTGTCCTCACTGTCACTAATGTTGCTCACAGAGGATCTTCTGATGTTGGCTTTTATTCTTTTTTTCTCTCCCGGTGTCAGAATTTCATTTTTCACGTGTGGAGCACGAGCTCTGCATTTGACGTCACACTTATTTCACAAAAACCTCATGAACAGGCCATCTGTGTTGGTCTACCTGAGTCCACAACTTTTCCAACTGCTTCATTATTCTTTTGCTGAAAGCCTCCAGATCTCTGAAGACTCTGAGAACATTATTTAATGACAAAAAACTCTGTACATGCTTGCAGTTCTTCAGATGTGATGAGTCTTTGCACATTTATAGCTGTGATGTATTTCATACTGCAGGTCACAAACCTTATTTGCTCAGTTGATCTGTCTAGTAGAGATCATCATTCTCCAAGTTTCCCTCTAAATAAGACCAACCGAATAACGATAAACATTAGAATATCATATCTGTGGTATAAAATAAAAAAATCATTAGCAGCTGTGAATATACGGCATCCAGTATTAATGACTTGGATCATGTTGAAAATACATGTCCTCTATTAGAAATTAAGAAACATAAGAGGCAAATTAAGAAAAGACCCATTAAGACATATAGTAACCAATGTAAGTGATCACAAAATAAACTCTAATAATGGCTAACAACATAGTAATGATGGATATAAATGAAAGTAGCAGAAAAATAGTTTTTGCTATTTAGAGGAGGCAGAAATCGGGGAGTCGCAGGGATCAGAATGAGGCGTGAGTACAGTACGAGTCTTTCAGGGTTGTTTTTTGGGAGGTTTTTGTGTGGGTCTGTGGCAGAATCATGGCACCAGTCCAGGAGGGGGAGGTCATCACATCGCCTCTCCTCTTTCCATTAATCTCTCCTGATTCCTGCTGTGGTCATCTCCTCATCCGTCCTCTTCAGAGCCTCCTCATCAGCCTGCAGGGGCCAATGGAGCAGAGTGGGTGTGGCTCAGAAGAGACAGATCTCCTCTGAGGCATCTTTCTGGGTGGGGTTATGTTGCATAGTGATCAAAGCTTCCCAGGTACTCCAGAGCAGCCCGGTAGCACAGCTGGTACTGATCCTAGAGACACAAATAGGTTTTGATCAGCATGTAAGGAGGATTAGAGCAGAGACAACGTTGTACAGTAAAGTGGATTATTTTCATTAGGAGCTTCAGGTTTGCAGCAGCAGTTTATAATGTAAAAATGTCACAAACATAAATCCTGTTCTGAAGCTTCCGGCTGACCTGCTGTTGTTTTAAAACTGGATATTATGCAGGAGTAGGAAACTGAGTATACATGCCCCAAATACATGTTAATTATCCTGCTGCACAACACTTATATGAACCAAGCCAACCAGCGCTGAGGTGAAACGTGATCATAAAAAGATTTGATTTGGATCAAATTCATTGATAAATAGATTAGACAATCGATAATCTTGTTTTCAACATGGTACAGTCGAGGTTACTTAAGTTTCATTCTCACTGAGCGATGTGACGTTTGTGGTTTTAAACATTTCCACAGTAACTGTGACCTCCACAAGTCAGAGACATCACAGACCTTTTACAGGAGCTGCCATTGTTTCACAATCCAAGTTTACTTTGTTTGCAATATTATGGCTCCTAATCAGAATATGGATGCTTACTCTTCACTGTTGAGCTCTGTTTCACTCTAAATGGAGCAATTTATAAAATAAACATCATGTATTCAGAGAACTCTGTAAATTTGTCCTAACAGACCCATTCAACAGATAGACTAGTAAACATGCACTAATCATGTTGTTGCACTGATGCAACAGTTTCGACAGTGTCAGCTGTGCACTGTGGCACACAAGTGAACTCATTTTCTTGTTACTTGTGTAGTTCTGTGCACTTTGTGATGTTGATCAACATGATGTTTGTTGCTCTGGCAGGAGGAGCCATAGAGACGTGGATCGTGTCTGCACAGATACTATGAAGCCACAATGTTGTGTTGCTTTTTGAATTTGTAGATAGAGATATGGCCAAGATATGTTATTGTTTGGGGAGAATCAATTCTAAAAAGATGTGTTATATTCTCTTATGTGCTGTCTATGACTGAGCCCCTTGTGATGAACGCCCCTGCATCACACTGATACCTCTGTCTGCACCATAGCCGGTCTCTGAGTTCGGAGAGTCTTGACGGTCTGGAAGAGGTCGACCACTCCTTCATACCTCATCCTTTCCAGAACGATGCTCAGAGTGATAAACACACCAGTCCTCCCAACACCAGCACTGGTAAACATACATTAACATTATTATACTGAGATTTACCACTTAAAGCTTCTCGTGTCAGATTTACACTGTCAAAAACACTCTTAGTTACCTGCAGTGAACAGTGATGGGTCCATCTTGTCCAAATTGCTCTTTAGTTTTATGCACTTGGCCAATGAAGTCAATGAATCCCTCCCCGGTTTTTGGCACTCCTTGCTCTGGCCAATCCGTGAACTGAAACTGCCGGATGGTCCTCGATTGACCATCCTGGTAAATATGCAGGAAAATGGAAAGAAAAAGATAAATGGCTCACACAGAACGATCCCTGCCTCCCCCACCAGCTGGAAAGAGTGTACGAGTGACCTGCAGTCACATCCCTGCTGCTGCTAAAGTGAACCTACCCGGGCATCAGTGACTTTGAACTCTCGGAGGATGTACTGAGGCATGTTGTACTCGGCCATCGGGTCCACAACAAAGTACTGGTAACGTGCAGAGCGCTCAGCAGGCCAGTACTGATGGCACTTTTCCTGAAAGATGGAGAGAAGATGATCGCAAAATGCACAACTGACTTGGAGTTTTAACACTGAGAAAAAAATGCAACGATTAGGCCTCAGATTAGTGTGAAATGGGCAGTGGCTTCTGTTGCTGTCGGGCTGCTTTTCACCACCACGCTTTTTCCTGTGGAAGCACCCACAGCACAGCAAACAAGCCCAGCGTCTGCTGATAAAGGAAATAAAAGCAGTGTGACACTTCAGCACCAGCTTCTTCAAGGACGTTGATAACACAGAGACTGGACAAAGGCTGATGTGGTGGAACAGGAGCATTCACTTGAAAGCAGGTCATTGCTGAAATATAGCAACATGTGAGTATCTGCATGTCCTTATGAATCATCAACACTGCTGTTTCTTGTAACATTTATATGACATATGACAATGAACTCTGTGCATAGATGTGCACATACTGTAAATCTGCATGGATACAGTTACATTGTAACACACACAGAGCTGGAGAAATCCTGCATGACATCAGGCAGGCTGTAACGTCCATATCAGCTCAGCCCAGAACTATTTAAGCTGCCGGCCGCTTTGCAACCCACCTCCATGAGCAGCCAGAGCAAATCCATGTTGACATATAAGATCACTGCACATAACAGCCTTTTGTTTTACTGTTTATTATAAGACTGCATATTTAATGGACCTGAGAGGTGTGATGATCAAATAATAGATTCATACCCAACGAAAAAGCAAAAACAGACAAAACAAGAAGTTACAAACTTAAATTTTACTGAATAAAGTGAATAAATGTCTTTCTTTTAAGTAAAGAACTATATTTTCTGCATATTCAAATTGTATATTCCACTTTTATACTCACTGATCCAACCATCTTTAGAAACCCATTACTGGATGGTATTTAGGAGTATATTGAACTTTTTGTCAAAGACTTTGTCTTTACCAGTAGTTGAAAAATATTTATCGTACAAAATCCCACAGCCAGATGTTTCGAGCAGAGCCTTATGTGTTAAGTACAGATCATTATACTCTTTGAAATAGGGATGCACTGATACTGATACTGGTATCGGGTATCGGGGCCGATACTGTAAAATGTGTGTGTACTCATACTCGTAAAAGTTAACCGATACCATGAACCGATACCAACTTATTTCATTAATCAGAGGGTGGCTTGTCATTTCTGTTGTAGTTTTTTAGATTGGCCACTAGGGGGACATCCCGCGCTAAACAGGCACAGGGTTAGACGAGTGAGACTGGTGGCTTCAGATAAAAAAGAGAAACTGGAGGCTGCTGTAGCTAGGCTAAACAAAATGTCAGCAGTGTGGTAAATGGTAAATGGACTGGTTCTTATATAGCGCTTTTCTACTCTGTCCGAGCACTCAAAGCGCTTTATACAGCTAATTCATTCACCCATTCACTTCTAAGCTTAAGTGCTAAGTATCTAACATTCATACACATTCACACTCCGATGGATGCATCGGAGAGCAACATGGGGTTAGTATCTTGCCCAAGGATATTTGGCATGCAGACTGGAGCAGCCTGGGATTGAACCACCGACCTTCTGGTTAGTGGCTGATTCGCTCTGCCACCTGAGATACAGCCACCCCGCAATAATTTAACAGAAGTGCTTTTTTTTCACTTGAATTTTTTTTGTGGTCATTTTTATTAATATTTTATTTTTTATCGGCAGAGAATAAAATAAAACCTGTCTTCCAATTCATCGCATTTGTGTGTGTGTGTGTGTGGTAGAAGTATAAATTGGTATCATTGCATCCCTACTTTGAAATGTCATTTTACTTTGTATTAACAGTAAATTCAGTGTATACAAGTTTTATTAAAACCAGATTTGGAAAAATGTAGAAACATTTCATGCTCCTTAAAAAAAAGAACATTTTTACTCATGTTAAAAATATAAACTTGTGCATGCTCTTTCCTGCTTTTCCCTGTGGAGCCTTTATCATCACTTTCATCCCAGATTTCTGCTTGATGTATAGAAACCATTGTTTTCAGTGCAACGTGACATAAAAGAAGGTGAAGCTGTTTTGTATTACCCGCCCCATCTCTCGGAGTTTGGTGAGCATCACTACGATGGTGGAGTTGTGCTCCCACAGCATTCTCCAGAAGTCCTCTGTGGTCTCGGCTAACGGGCCCTGGGTGGCCATGTAGGCTTTCTGCTGCCTGCAGATGGAAACAGAGACACAGAGCCTGTGTTTACTCCTCTGGGCTGCAGCAGCTCTGCTGCTATTTGGCTTCAGTTTTCTTCCACTTCAGCTCTGCTTCAGAAAATCACTTTGTTTCTTTCTGTAAAGCAAAGTGACAGCAGTTAAATAATCTCACTGTTGCCCACTCATGTTATCATGAAATGGACAGAAATCGAAAAGGTTTAGTTTGATCTGTCAAGTTCGTACACGTACAGTCCAATGAAAGCAAAGAAATATCTTTATTCTCATCTTCTTACCTGATTGTGATTCAGTAAACTGTGTATGAGTTGCTGAGCCAGATAATCACCAGCTGCCCCAAACTAATGTTACCTGCTTTTTATGTCAGTTAATGATAGACTCACTGCTCCCAAAGAGATCTGTGACTTGGTTTTAGGAGTTGGGGGTCTGGGTATTTCGGGTGATGACCTACTTTGCCTGGCTGGTTCTTAGACACATAAGCTGATAAATAATACCTTAGAAAGAACGTGCTCCATTAAAATGTGCAATGGATCAAGTACATCTGCCTAAAATGCTCATTATGAATTACAGTCATGGTTTTTCACAGTTTGTGACACTGCAAAAATAAAAGAGTTAATTTAGCTGCGGCTTCACCACATCCGGATAATCTGGGCAATGACATCCCACAAGTGTTGGACGAACCTCTCAGGTGTTAAATATTTAATTTCACATCCAACTTTAAAGAAAGTTTGATGAGTCAGCTGCTTGCTAATGTGTGCGCTGATTTTTAAATAGTTTTGCTTGAACACATCGCCTTTTTAACAGCTCTGTTAAAATGACAGATGCCACCCCAGCTGCTCCGCCGGCTCCAGGCGATCCTCTGCAGCTGGACACCACCAGGGGGCAGTGTTGACGCATATAACAGTGGGCCCAGGTATTTCCCACAGACTTGCATGCCTGGGTGTGTTTCTGTTATCTGTATATATCAGTGCTCTTGTGTGACACTGGTGTTGGAGGCTTTGTTGTTTTTGGCTACATGTTTGTCCTCCTCTCACGAGCAGTGGAGCTATTATTTCAATACTCCATAACACAACAACCAAAATAAATATGGGAACGAAAGCTGCTTATTTTGATGCTGTCACTTTACCTGCTGAGCGCTGCTGCCTGACTGAAGCATTTAACCAGCAGCAGCTGATCCTGCCTGGCTAAGTTCATTTAAAGCCAGATTGTTGATGAGCACCCAGAACAGTTTGAACCAAATGTTACTAAACTGTAGTAGCCCTGACCCTCTAAAACAAAGGTCTGAATGTTAGCATATATGCTAATATTCAGACCTGTGTTTATAAGGCTGGAGTTATTCTGCTTTTTCTCTACTGCCAGCAGAAAATCAAAAACCAACGTGTCTCTAAGAACTCTCTGGATGTTCATGTGAAGCTGATGTCACTTAAACCTCCTGGGATTGAATACAAAACTTTGGATGCTGCTTAAGATGTAAATAAAAACAGTGTGCAATCATTTGCAGGTTGGAAGCCTGAAAGCTCCACATTTTTATTCTTGGAGTAGAGTGGCTTTGCATGATTTGCAGTTCAAAATAATCCTTATTTACATTGTTATTATTATCTTGGCTTAGCCCCCCTTTAAGGCAGCTTGTATCTAAATGGATGACTAAGGCTTTAACAACATGTGGTGCAGCTTTTGTCACTATATTGATCTAAACTTAGTCTAACATATGTATAATATGTCGTGTTACAGGGATGATCTGATATCGTCGTGTTGGTGTTGATCCTGGATCAACATTGCAAGTGACCAATCACAGTGTTGTGACGTTATTCTTTGGCGCGCCAAGCCATTCGTGCATTTATGAAGTTCCAATGTTGCAAGGACAATATCAGTTCTGCTTAGCGTTTAGGGTCAGGGTCCGTTGATCGGCGGACAGAGGCGGTTTCTCGCAGCTTAAGTACAGTTTTTTGTTTTATGGCGGTTTTTCCAAAAGTATGACGTCACAACACTCTGATTGGTCCTGGAACAACATTTACTATGTTGATCCTGGAACAACACCAACACGACGGTCGTGCCATCATACAGAGCCAAGAGCAGAAAGGGTGCAGCAGTATATGGTCCTTATTTAATACACCATTAACCAGGAATTATCGCATCCCTGTGCTGTGTGATGGGGCCGGCAGCTTCCAGCACTGCTGAGGTATTATTATTACCAGGTTGTTTTACTATCTGCCTTCAGCTTCTCTGTTTTTGTTCCTTTTCTAAGGTTGAGTATTTCTCATCTTCCTCACACCACAAACAAATGACGGGCTAATCAAGCACAGTAATAATTTGGTCAGTGAAGCATTTGGTAGTGATTTTGGCACCGTGGGCAGGTGTTGGCTCCTGCTGGACAAAGAAATTTCCATCTCCATAAAACTTGTCAGAAGATGGAAACATGAAGAGCTCTAAATACCAAGCTGTGTTCACTCTGGACGTGATAAAACACAGTGAAGCAAACAGCAGATGACGTGGCATCCCAGATCACCAAAGAAAAGAGGACTTTGACCTCTGAGCAGTAATGCAGCTTCAGTAATGGAGCCTCTGATTCAGGACTGTGACTGTAGCGCCTTTCTTCAAGACACTTGTGTGTGACAGCTGTTAATGTTCCTCACTGAACTACTTATGAAGCGCTCCCAAATTCTTGACAATCCACAAACATCTGTGGTCATCTCTGTCGCTTGTATTAATGATCTTTTCATGAACATACTTGCTGCAAACAGCCTTTTGAGCAATGACCTTCTGTGGCTTCCTGTCCTTGCAGAGGGTGTTGATGATCATCACCTGGACAACTTTCAAGTCAGCACACTTCACTGTGATTGTGGTTGTGTCTACTGAACTGGACTGACAGATATATGGTTCAGCAGCCTTAAATGAAATATTTCAATAATCTTAGATACTAGATTTTTGAATTTCCTGAGCTACAAGCTATAATCACTAGAAAAATTAGCATTTCCTGCGAAAATGCTGTGTGGATGCCGTAACGCTGAAGCTGTCTGCTGAAAATAGCTGAAAAAGATGAAAAGTTGCAAAAATTGTATGGCGGTGAAGAAACTGAAAATTCTGCTGAAAACAGGTGAAGAAGCAGAACTTTTTGCTGAAAAGTGGTGAAAAAAAATTGTTGCCCTGAGCAGGATTCGAACCTGGCCCTCCTAGTCTAAAGGCGGCTACTCATCTCACTGAGTAACTCATTCTCACAAGAAAAGAGATGGAGAGACTGACAATTCTGCTGAAATGAGCAGAAGCTGCTGAGAATTACGCTGATAAGAGGTGAAATGGTTGAAAGTTCTGCAGAAAAGAGATGAATCAGCAGAATTTCTGCTGAAAAGAGTTTTTTTTCTGAAAATAGCTGAGATTTGTGCTGATAAGAGGTGATAAGGCTGAAAATTTTGCAGAAGGGGTGAATAAGCAGAATTTGGGCTGAAAAGAGGTGAAAATTCTGCTGAAAAGAGTTCAATCAGCAGAATTTCTGCTGAAAAGAGGTGAAAATTCTGCTGAAAAGAGTTCAATCAGCAGAATTTCTGCTGAAAAGAGGTTTTTGCTGAAGACAGCTGAAAAAGCTGGGATTTGTGCTGAAAAGTGGTGAAAAAACTGAAAATTCTGCTGAAAAGGGGTGAAAAAGCTGAAATTTGTGTTGAAAATAGTTAAAAAAGTTTAATTGTTAACTGAAAGAAATGTTGCCATAAGCGGGATTTGAACCCGGGCCTCTCACTGAGCTAAAACACAGCTCAGCCCGGCGAGCAGAAACAAGTGACCACATTGGTAATGTGTTCCATTCATTTCAATGGGCAAAAATATTGTATAAAAAGCCTAATATTTTAAAAAGTATAATAGTTAAAAGTACAAAAAGATATAGCAGGAATAAGCAGAATCTTGTGAAATTTGAATGGTGAAAATCACACAAAAATTGTGGAAGTAGTTAAGCAGCAAAGAACAGAACTTGAAGAATAAAGTATAAATTTTGTGGATGCCTTTGAGAGCATCCACACTATTAAAACCTTAGTTTGTATGTAATCAGTATAGCATGTGAAAGTTTATCTTTTTGAAATTATGAAAAAATATGAACCAGTTAAAATTCTACATGAAGCAAGAATTTCAGGCACAGAAACGAAAGCCAAATCAATAACCCAGAAAAGTTAATAGATTTTCCATTAATATTAGACAAATTAAAGCATTTCACAGTTAATAGTGAGAAAAGTTAATTAAGCAGGAAGCAGATTTCACTGCTGTAACTTTGACTCATGCAGAGTTAATAACATTGTGCTGTAAGCATTCGCAGCGCAGTAAGTAGGAAGAGAATGACTAATGGTGAAGCACAAAGACGTCACCGGGCATGTCCACTAATCATCATAATCACGTGCTTTCCCCTCACCTTAATCTATCCTAATCCACGCTCCGCTTTTTAAAGGCTGAGCTCAGCGAGGGATGCAGCTCCCGAATCTCACTTCGCTCTTAATTACCGACACAGGAATTAGAGAGGAATTACACGACACCCCTGCCTCTTTCCGTTGCCTCCCTTTGGTGGGGGGTACTCAGGGGACTTCATTAGGTGCTGGGAGCCAAAAACAACACACACCCACCCTGCATGTAAAATGGGAAGTCCTGACTCATTAGCCACGGCTTTCTGTGAAACTTTCAATAAGTGTTTTCATAGAAGAGCCTGTGATTAACGTGATGTGTGACAATATCAGTGCTAATGTTGTGAGAGACATGTGTGTGTTTATGAAATCATGACATGTTGTGCTGAATGTGACTGAGAGTCTGAGGGACACTTATGCTCCTAGGCTAGTGTCAGAGTCACTCTGTTTATCGTGTTTCTGGACAAAGATTGAGGAAAAGATTTTATAAAATAAACATCATGTTGTGTTCAGTTTAGAGACTGTTTACCAGGGTGGTGCACTGAGGGCACTCATCGATAACTTTGGAGTCATTTTCCAGCTGAAATCTATACAAACACAAGTTGTTTTTTGCAGCCGACGACCTGCCGGCCATTTTCACCTGTGCTTATAAATAAACAGCACTGTCCAAACATGCTTTCTACACCTGAAGTGAGGGGAGGTGACTGACTGTGATAGTGCTCAGTGATGCATCTCACAGCTGGAAGCTTAGTTAGTAGACTGAGGGGGGGTTTGAATCATCACTTGCCGTCGTAACTTTCAGAATAAAATCTGAGCAAAAACATGAAAGTTTGTGAGTTTAATTTTAGCCCAAAGCTCAAGAGACCAACTTTGTATATCCTGAACCATATAATCATGTGATCATACGAGTTCTGGCTAAAGCTGTGGAGACGACTCATGTTGTCACATAATCTACATCGTAGAGCTCCAAATGCAGACTACAGGAATAAGTAATATGAACCATACAGACTGCATGTTCTTCAAATCAGCGTTACTTTGAATCTCAAATTCATGCATGTCTTTACTTTACTGTTTTATTGCAATGTCGGTGTTTCCTTGATCCAAGAAGACAATCAAAGAAACTTAAACTGTTTTCATTATGTTTTTGCACATAAAAGTTGATAGAAATAAGAAAAGCACTGATCAGATACTGAGCTATGATCACACAGGCACTGAGCTGAGTGTCACCTCAGTTCATTTCCCTTCTATAAAGGCAGAAAACCCTGCAGATTTCTTCACGTGCAAAGACAGAACATGGACACAGGCAGCAGTCGCGTCGTGGACCTGTTCCTGTAATCAGTTCATTCCTCTGACGTGTCGCTGATCCCAAACAGCCTATCCATTCACAAGAGGTGGAAAAAGTGGGAGAACGAACAGGCCTGTCAATAAAACCAATTTGTTTTGACAACTGACACAACAAAGGGATGTGAGGCGGTGAAACACCGGACTCCATGTCAGCCTGTAATTTAATGCTGTCAGTTGCCACAGAAGGTCCACCCCCGGCTCATTAGAGGTGCAGCAGCTGAGCAGAAATGCTGCGGGCTCACCTGTACCCGTCGATGAAGCTGGCATTGATGTAGTCAGAGCCCTCCACCCCTCTGATCGGCTGCAGGCAGACGCGAGTAGACTCGAAAGGCATGATGTTCACCAGGCGGTTCTTGAATTTGTTGCACGGCAGGTTGGCACTGATGAATCTTGAGGTATGTGCTTTAGAGTTGGCCAGTTTCTGCAGAGACAGAAGAAAGGACAGGTGATTGCAGCTACACGGCAGCATCCACCGTCTATCATCTGCCTCTGCTCTTTATAGTGCTAATCCAGTGTGGCGCGTGAGCAAGGTTGTTAAAGGGCACGAGGAGCTAACGTTCGCACTGATGCACGAGAACGATGCACTTTGAGACGAGCCTTTTTTTCTCCGACTTCAAATGAATGTCGGATACTGTCGTGTGCTGAAGCTCATCCTGAAGATGCTGAAAAGTCAAAACAAATCCTGAAACATTTAGCGTGAGCCGACAGGCCTGTGACAATGCAGATCAAACCAGACAAATAAGATGTTTGGATGCAAACCTAGCTGCACGAATGATTTCATTCTCAAATGTTTCTTTTCAGTGTCGGTGGGGAGGAGGTGTTTCTTTACCGACAGGCACTAATGTGAGACCTCTGCACTGCAAATCTCAGAATTGCTCGACAAATAAATTTGCATGAACTGAGGAAACCTAATCATGCTCTGTTCAGATTTACAGCCTCCCTGCTTGCATTAAAAAGCAGCATAACACTGAATGCTGGGCATTCCCCCTGCTGCAGGACAGAAACTGCACTTTTGCTAAAGCGGTTGAAGACAGTGGATTGCTGCAGATCATCCCGTGTAAAACCACCTAACCTAACCTAACCTGGCTCTTGCTCTCCCTCTGCAGCTCCCTCCACTCCAGCCTCATCAGGAGCTCAGAAGTTAAGCTTTAACAACTTCTCCTCTGAGAAGAAGGAAAATCTTCTGCCTTTGCTTGCACTTGAGTATTACATTTACTTAAATTTGGAGAGACTGTACAAACCAGGCCATGATAGCTGCAATGTTTCGTAACTGATTCTGACTTTATGATTTAAAATCTACCTAAAGTAGGCTGGATGGACATGAGTCGTGCAGATCTCCGTATGGTTGAGTTCAATGATCCATCCACCCAGCCCCAAAACCTGTTTAATATTTTTCTCTAGATGCATTAAAGTGTTTATAAACCAATCAAACTATATAGAACCAACTAACATTTTGTTTATTAATCTGAATACCCTGAAATTGTATGATTTAGTTGAATATAAAATGGCACACATAATGTATAAAGCACAAAATAACTTGCTTTGCCCCAGTACTCAGAAGCTGTTCAAAGTCAGAGAGAGTCAATATGACTTAAGGGGAACAGATTTCTTTAAAAAAAACAAGATAAGGACAAATATAAAGCAGAGATGTGTTTCTGTTAGAGGAGTTAACCTGTGGAATCGTTCTGACAGTGATTTAAAAAGGTGGAGTTCATTTTCCTTGTTTAAAAATAGAGTATTAGAAAAAATATATATATCAAGAATGAAAAGAGCAAAAAAACCAACAAAAAAAACCCTCTTGATGCTTTTGCTTTGATGTAGTTACTTATCTAAGGTGGATTTTTTTTTTCTTGTTTGTTTGTTTTGTTTTGTTTTTGCTTTGTTTTATTCTTTGCTTCGAGCCCTGTGTACAGGAGCTGCATGCAAAAAGATCTTTTGTTAAAGGGTAATAAGCAAATGCTTCAGCCAATACCTTTGATTAGCCTTGTCTCGTGCTTTCTTGCTTTGTGGTCTTTATTCTGTCTTCACTGAGATATTTGAATGCTAATCAATAAAACATATCACTCACTCAAGTGTTTACATGTAGTGAATCTGACTCTGACACTGTAAATATTCTTAATTTGCACTGAAACATGGTAACACACAGTGTGTCCTGTACATTGTTATGGAGTGACCTCCAGTTTACAGTGAGTTTGCACAACAGAGTGAAAAATCCCAGCAGAAAGTGTTTGTGTTGGACTCCTATCACCTTCTCCTCAGAGATGATCCTGAAAAGCCTGTAAGAAACTGAAGGTGCAGCTGCTCTCTCGTCTTTTTCCGTGACTTAAAGTGCGTCATTGAATCCAAGCACAGTCGAGGCAGCTACTCTATGTGTTTAAAGTGCTTCCTTAAATATACTGAGTGCCCATAAAGTCCAGATCTGCTCACCTTAAACTCCAGCTCCATAGCTGTCACCGCCTCTCCAGCGGGCACCTGCGTGAGCTTCTGGATGTGGGCGTACAGGTTGCGAGCAGGAACTTCTGTGTTGCCGCAGACCGCAGCTTCCAGCAGGGCCTCGTGGACGAATATGTACTGATCCTCTGTCTGCACCATGTAGTTCCTCTGAGCTCGCATGCACGTCACATGACCGTATATGTCCACCGACTTCTCGTGCTTCATCCTCTCCAACATGGCGTCGATCACAATAAAGCAGCCCGTCCGGCCCACACCGGCACTGAGCACAGAGAGGAAACACACGTCAGACCAGAGATCCCTGAGCGCTTCACAGCTTTCCCCTGACCACTGTGGCATTTCCACGGGTCGGGAGCATCGAAATCCTCATGAATACCAGTCAGACCAGTTATAAATGGGTCCTCGTGCCTCCATAAAGATTCACTGAGAGACGAGGCTGGCCTTTAACATTATGGCGGCAAGGAGGGGCTCATTGAGTCCACTTTTATGTCATTGGTTGATCAGGGTGATTTCGTTTATATGGCTGCTTGCTCTCAACGCTTACACGTTCCTGTCTGTCTGTCGTGGAGCTCAGAGATTCACGATGGACCTTAGAGTCTCTACACCTCATTGAATATTGCTCGGCTTGGATAGGCTGCTTTGTCCTTCTGGAGACACGAGCAGCAGTAAAACCTTCTTTTACAAGGCCATGCTTGGTCTTTCTTATTGACCCACACATGAAGGAAATTATAGATGGTTATTGTCTTTGGTTCAAAGACTTGTTCGTGCGCTTAAAGCTCACATTAAATTATAAAAAAGGACATTTTAACGGATCTGGAGGCAGATCGTTAAAGTTGCCTAAACTAGTCGTTCTGACACAGATCAGCTACGTTTCCTCAGTTTTGAACTTTTTGCACTTTTTACTTGTTTCTTGTATTTTGCCGTGTTCATAATTCGTTAATGACACCACTGCTGAGCTTGGCCAGGAAACTCTTGTAAAAGAGATTTTTAATTTTAACAGTAAAAAGGTAAATAAATGATGATATAAATTTAAAAAATGTGAGTTAATGGAGCTAACAAACTGCAGTCCAACATGGAAACTTGTTTTATTCTATTGTGTGGCAGAAGTAAAGAGATTACTCTACAACCCTGATTTTAGTGAATGGACCAAACTGCTATGAGCCGTTTGAAGAACAGTTCATATCCAAAAATGTTTTGGTTTGAACATATAAATAGGACAAGAGCTTTCAGAGTATATCATTGTATTATTAACATTATTTGGTTGCATCTACACTGTTGTGCTGTGGACGACGAGGCCCACAGATGCACTGCAGCATGTCTGCGGGTTTTAAAGTGCAGCTCAGGACCTCTGCATACATGCTCGTGTACTTATCGTGTTATAAATAAAATACCTGCAGTTTATATCTAACATCCTCTTATGGAAATATATGAATTCTGGATTTGTGCTGTCGAATTGGAAATGGAAAAGCCAGATACGGCTCTCTGACTTTATGGAAATGTAATATCTGTTCCATAAGGAAGAAATATTTGATTTTTGTGTCTAGATTTGTACAGTATGAGCAGATCAGTCGTTTGAGATGCAGAAAAAAGAAGAAAAATCGATTTCCTGCTCGCCTTAGAACAGTTTCCATCCTTAATGTTAATAAATGGGTATTTTTTAATCACTGTTATTTAATTATAAATTGTTAGTTAACAAAATGAACAAACATAATAATGTGTAGTAGTTATTAACTTGTTTGTAGAACATTATTGTAAAACTGCATCTGATTATTAAAATGATAAAAAAGCAGTTTCTGTATTTTTAAATTTAATTGACTGTTAAATACAAAATAATGAAAGTTCCTGATCAGTTAATATAAGGTGAGAGTACAAAATGAAACATTTTAAGATTTTACTTTTTATGTTGTAACTGGTGTTTTATGCTGGTTGATAAAAAACGGAGGAAACAAACATCCAAAAGCTGCCGCGGCACACGGGAGTCCCTGATGACAGCTATATGTCACTTCCTGTTTCTACATGACCTTCAGCAGTGTCCGTTTTTGAATTTTAAGCTGACTTTGAAAGGACGGCAGAGGAGAATGAAATCACAAGGGAACAGTTTGTTCGTACGATGCATTCTTCATGCGTCCAGCATGTGATTAAAACGAACCTTCGACGAGAGCAGACTAATAAAGAAGAAAGAGTTCTGCTTGCCAAGAGAGATAAAAGCGAAACATTTCCAAGACAAAGAAAAGCATATAAACGATGTGATATTATTATTTTTTTCCTCCCAATCGGTTGCAGCAGATGGCCCCGCCCCTCCCTGACGCCGGTCCTGCCACAGGCTTCTTCCTGTGAAACGGGAGTTTGTCCTTCCCACTGTTGCCAAGTGCAGGGAATCATCTGACTGTCAGGCTTTTCTCTGCATTATTGTTACATAAAGCAGCTTTAGGCCGTTGTTCTGATTTGGTGCCACATAAATCTGGTGGAGAAGTATAGATGTTTATAGATGTTAGAGTCTGTGTGTTGTGTTTACTTTGCAGGCTCAGCTTTGTGTTTGGCTCTTTCTGTATTTTAGTATTCATAGTTTGGACTCTGATACTCACAGACTGGCTTCTTTTCGTTTCTCTGAGCATGTTTCATTATTTTTTTTGTTTGTGGTTTTGGTTTATTCCATTCTTATCACCCTCAGTGTTTCCTCACTGTATGTTATGTTGTAGTGTGATGTTTGTTTCTTTAATAGTCCTTCTTTTGGCTATTTCCTGATTTATTTTGCCTTTCTGATAGTTTTACTTCTCCTCTGTAAATGTCCTAAATTAATTTTGTCTTGTTACTGTCCTGTGTTCAATTATCCATGATTATCTCATGTGTAAATCTATAATCAAGCCCTTCCCTTTCATCCATGTCTCAGCATTTCTCTACCCTCCCTGTGTGGCTTGTTCGTCTTTCCCCAGTGGACTTACTATTTTTGGTTCTGTGCATTAACTTAATAAATGTGCTTTTCTGCATTTGGGTCCCTTTTCCTGCACTATATGACAACACAAACAGGAAGTGACATCCCTCCAGCATAAGGGACTCTGTTCCCTCCATTTAAAGACAAATAAACAACACTTTTTGTGAAATAATGTGTTGTTGGCGATTCTTTGGTAACAGGAAGGCTGTGCAGTATTCTGATTTACAGAATCAAACACATTTCTGTTCATTTGACCAACTTAACTCATTCTTGTAAACAGATCAATGGATTTCAATTATAAACCATGTTGTGTGTGAACACATGAGACCACGGTGAGTAACACACGGCCACATTAGGGCGTAGAGTGAAAGATGCACAGCAGTTGTTTTTCTGCAGTTTCCTCCGTTTGCTTTTTCTTTATTACAGGTTGGAGTGTGACTAAATGCAGTATGAGCTTTAGATACTGAAGTATTTCAGTGCTACACTTTGAAATCACTGACCCCACTTCTTCACAGAAGAAGTGGTGTGAAGGTCCTTCAGACAGCAGGGAGGGAGCATGCTGCCTACAGAAGACTGGACTGGCTTTTCAGATCCTTGCCCCTGTTGTTCCTTTGATACGTCTGGTTTAAAGCTCCCCACATCAGCTGGGTTGGTAAACACGAGGGTGCTGTGTGCAGCGTACCAAAACACTTTGAAGGATTTCTGTTTTCTTTCGGCACAACACGTTTTCTTTGATGGGTTAGCTGTGAAGAACGTTCAGCACTTAAAGCAAAGTATTTAAACAGAATCGCTGCTCTTGGCTTAAAGGTGTTAGTGTGCTTTGAACAAACTGGGCTGCGACTTATTGTCCAAGCATGTCTGAAGGCAGATTAATGTTTACACTGGAAATTGGGGTGAAAAGGCTTCTGTGAGAGCTTCCTCCAAGCTGCATCTGTCTGCCTGATTCACCTCTAGGACTTTGGTGTATTTGCATTTGTGTTCATAGAGAAATAAATTGCACAAATGCAAATGTCAGGACGTACCAACAGTGTTTAAAACTCACTGTAATCTTCGTTCTAAAATGATGGCGCCATAGCTGTGAAAAAGGTTCAGCAGCTTTTATAACAAGATCAATGTTAGCCTGAGACAAAATGAAAAATATTAGAAATTTAGGATAATATCAGACTTCAGCTACAACGTTCTCACACAAGACCTGAATAAATAAAAGAATGAATTACTAAACAATACAGATCAACAGATGGAGACAGAAAACAAAGCAAATAAGTATATTAAATCAATATCACACAGAGTAGCTGTGAAAACCTTGCAAGATGCAAGAGTGTGCATGTGCCTTACAGGGGCTGGTTACTGGTTTGAGAGTTGCATACACGAAGATGGTTTCCAGCAATGTCACATGACCTGAAACAGTTTTTGAGCATGCTGCAGTATTTGTGTTAATGTAAGATAAGGTCTACCTGCAGTGAACCACCATGGGTCCAGCATCTTGAGGATTGCAGGACTTGATTCTGCGTAGAAAGGCCAGTGTTGGGGTCGGATACTCAGGCACTCCATGGTCCGGCCAAGCCAGAAACTGGAACTGTCGAACTTCTCTTTTTTCACTGGAGCCGTTCTGTTGACACATTTACTCGTAAAAACAGACCCAACACACTAATGTGATCACGAGGCGAAAAGATTCACTGGCGTAAATTCAATTATCTGAATGATTAATGCAAGAACTTCTTATTATGCATCACAAATGCACTCTGAGCTGCACTCAGAAGCACACAAAGTGTCCCTGGTGTATGATGACGTTTTGATAGCTTTATCAGTGACAAACATAATATCAAGCACACCACATTTTTTTTCCAATTCAGGCACCAAGGCCACAATCTGCTTAGACCAGGGGGTGTCCAAACTGCGGCCCGCGGGCCAACTGCGGCCCGCAAGTAATTTGATAAATAGAATAGAATAAGGCCGCACTTCAACTTTTGCTTGAGTGTATTGCACTTCTTAGTTTTAACACCAGGGGGAGCTACTGTTGATCAAGGCAGTTGCTCCACCAAAAAGGACAATCACAGAAGAAATTTACCTCCAAGTTACTAAATATGTCAGAACCAAAGAAGCGAAAAGGTAGAAAGTGAATGCAGAAAATTTCAGAATATTTCTTCAAAGAAGTCAAGGGGACGTGTGTCTGTTTGATCTGCACTGAAACTGTGGCAGTTATGAAAGAGTATAATGTACGACATCATTATGAAACCAAACATCAGGCCTGTGCATCCGACACTGGTGCTGAGAGAGAGCAGAAATTAAAGCAAAGGGTAGCTCTCCTGCAGGGTCAGCAACAGTATTTATTCCGTACTCAAATTGTCCAGGAAAAGGCTCCAATAGCAGCTATGAGGTCGCCCAACTCATCGCGAGACATGGCGAGCTTTTTTCAGATGGAGACCTCATGAAACACGGCCTCGTTAAAGTCACTGAAATAATGTGGAAAAAGTGCAGGACTTCAACAACGTCAGCGTGTCCAGAAATCCAGTCGTGCGACGCACTGAAGACTCGTCAGCCAACATTAAACTGCAACTGTCTGATAAAGCTGCGCTTTTGATGTTTACTCCATCGCATGTGATGAGAGCACTGATGCATTTTTCTTGTTAACACACAGAGTACACACCGCTGTGCACAGCGCACGCGCAGGGTCAGCTGATCTCATCTGATGCAGATTTGCTCCTTGATCAAGTGACATTTGATTTTTGCCACGACTGGCGTCGGATCAGCACCGCGGCTGGACGGCCCGATGCCCAGCGCAGCTGATACTCACCAGAATAATTTACTAAAATGATGCACTCCTGTTATTAAGTCCAGTTCAGTCTGTTAATGTTGATAATCGTTTCAAACGAACGTTAATAGATGTGTTGCTGAGCCTAATAACTTAAATAACAAGCTTGAAATGTGCCCGTCCATCTTTATTGTTTTTCTCTGTGCTGTAAATCAGAAATCTGAGGCTGTTCTGAGAATGAGCGACCAAAGCTTTTTCTGAATAAATCAATAAAGATCCATTTATGGAAAGCTGTGATGAAGGCAGTTTTGTCTTTAATTATATTCAACAATATAACACATTTGACCACTTTTAAGTGATTTTTCTAACTTTAATACAGTAAAGTTAAGCTTATATACCTAATTTCTCGTAAGTGGCCCCTCCTATATTTTTATGTATGTGGCCCTCAGTGAAAAAGGTTTGGACACCCCTGGCTTAGACTCTTAAGTACTTTCTAGACAAGAAAGAATATTTTCTATCCTTTTAAAGCTGCGGAAGCCTCAATCAGCACGGAGTGCTGCAGGGATGACCTTTTTTGTAGGCCAACCCAGAAGGTAGCATGTCTTTAGCATCCCAATGACTTCTTTGTCAGTTCCTTATACAAAAGTATGTGACTTTTGGATTATCAGAGAAAAAAGGTTCTGTGGGAAACACTAGTTTATAATACTTGCACACTGGTGAGCAGAATTAGGTCGATGAGCTGAAGACGTTTTGTGATTTGCAATTGCGAGAGTTCAGCAATCTGTTTGTTAAGTGATTCAATTATGATCCTGTTTCCATTTTTCCTCGGATGTGTGAAGCAGTCTCAGATCATTTTACTGAGATTGAAAGAATTTGGACTTGTTTTAGTTCTTTTTATGCTTCAGCTTTTATTTGCTTTTGAACAACGAAGGATCTGGAAATGACTGACGAAGCGAAACTTAACAAGCAGATAAAAAATGACAGATACTTAGTTTATTACTATTGGTGTTTCATTTTTCTACATATTTTTTATATGTCTACTGTTGGTGAAAAATAGTGACTGATGTGATTTAACCTCCATCAGGCGGTTGCCAAACTGCATAGCATAAATTTAGAGATAGGTTACAGTTGAGCCGTCTGCTAACGAAGCTTAATCTCAACTACAGAAGATTCTAATTCCTTTATGGAGTAAAGTGGACTAAGATGTGACGCTGGCTTCCAGCCATACCACCCTGAACACACCCGGTCGTGTCTGAGCTTGGAAGCTAAGCTGGGTTGGTCCTGGTTAGTGTTTGGAGGTCGCTCGTGCAGCTGTGGGCTCAGTAGATAGAACTGGTCGTCTACTAATTGGAAAGTCAGAGGTTTGATCCCTGATCTGCAAGTCAAAGTATCCTTGGAGCAGATACTGAACCCTGAGTTGCTCCTGGTGATCTGTGTAAACGAATCAACAGCAACATGGTGGTGTTACCTTATAGAGGGCAAACGTCCTCACGCTGTACGTAGCCAGCTCCAGTGTGTCCAACATGGTCACTTGAATCATCCCGTACGTCTCCGTGCCTCGACTGGGCCAATACTGGTCACATTTCACCTGCAAACAGAGACAAAGGACGATTTAGCTCTACAGCCAGTGGTGTTGGAAGTGGAGTAGGTGTTGATAGAGAGATCGGTTGGTGCAGTATCTGCAGTGATGTGACTGCTGTGCTGGTCTCAGCTGATGAAGAGTAAGTCATCTCCATGAAGAGATGGAGATGACTTACCTTTGGCCTCAAGCTGTAGACCGTGACTGAAAGAACAGGATCATATATGCACATGACTGAAACAAGCACCTTTCTAACGGTGTCTGGTCTCAGGTAATACCTTGGTATCCCTCTGGAAGAGCTGAAAGAGGGGGCTGGGGAGAGGGAGGTCTGGGCATCTCTTCTGAGATTGCTGGCCTGTGACCTGGACACCTGAAATGTGGCCCTTATTTGCAGTGTTTTGGCCACCGTTGGTCTAAACTAATGGTGTTGACTAAGGGTAAGTTTGGCTTCCTCAACTAAGTTCCACTGTAGACGGTGGAACTTGTGGTGTTTGGGGCACATCACATTTACCAGGCCTATATCAAAGCTAAAAGTACCATAAGTAGTCTAGATGAGGCCCAGACGTACATGCCATTGGGATACCTTTTTAAACACATGAACTACCGGCAATATCGGGAGAGTTGGGTCGGGTGATAACCAGATTAGTTTTTTCAGCCCGGTGTGATGATGTTTAGATTCTCTAATGTTCCTCCATCAGATAATCACGAACAAGCTCAGGGCTGTGATGCCTGTGTGGAAACAGCTTCTACAGAAAGTAGTAAAACAATGTCTGAGACAGGCGAAGTCCTTATGCATGCTGCATGTAAGAATGGAGAACTCAATGCTCTGACCTGACTCTCCTGATGTATTCATTCCTATGTGAAAATGGATTTGAAAAAGGACTCAGTGATTACACCATAATCATAATCGTAGACCTTACAACCCCAAGCTTGCAGGATGATTTACTTCACATGGCCCCCAAATGATTATTGCTGAGGAAGCTGCATGTAATAACTAATAAGAGAAACTCGTTGGTGTGTCTAATGGCAGCCTCTGATTGTATAACCTGTAAATAATGGCAGGATGTGTTCATTTGATTGTGGGCCATGCACATTAGCAGGAAGTGTGGACAGACAGGTTGTCACCTCTGCTCTCAGGTTAGAGAGCGTCTAATATTTGCTGCTGGTCGAACCACCGACGGCTGTTATTGGCTCTGGCAGAGGGCCGATGGCCACTGTCACAAATAGTAATGGCACAGTGCTGTGGCACTCAGCTCTGCCCTGTGGGTGTGGAGTTATTAACAGTGAGAATGAGGGTTTCACATCATTACTCACATGAACGCCGTTTCTACCCTGCTACCTGCCACGTGATTCCACAGGCGGCGTGCTGCTGCAGAGCCAAGCTCATCAGCGCTGCGAGTGAGCTACGTTCAGAGCAGTAAATCAGAGGATCGACAATCCTCTTCCAGCCTCCTGTCTTATATTTGTCTTCTCCTATTTGTAATGTATTTTCCATTGTGAGAGAATCAATGAATTTCATCCCGACAGCAACGTTGCTCTGATATTCTTAAATTATAGGTTGCAGCGAGCCACCACCTCTCTCCCTCCATCAGCTGGGATGATGCCTTTTTGTATGACTACAACATATTGTGTCAAAATCAATAACGCCTCTTTGAAATTTTCATCAAACCCCAAAATCACTTTATTTGTCTACATTTTGCTCTACATAAAAGCACCTCCACTGCACCTGTACGCTAACACGATAGTTAACAGGCAATGGAAGTAAAAATGAACATCAATGCTGCAGGAGAGGAGGAAGACCGAGAGCTTCGTTACTGAGTTTAAAGTTGTGTGTCACTTTGTATCCACATACCAGCAGAGATACGGAGCTGTGGATGGGAAAAGTCCTTGAACTGAAAAGAGGCAAACAGCTACAGCACAATAAGTTTCTTCAAGGCAAATCTCAACGTGATGGAGCTCGACAAGGAGCAACACAAATAACTGAGCAGGGATTTTTAGTGTTTTTGCAACTGATGCTCTTTTTGGGGGTCGCTTCGTGTGAGTGAGTGATATGTTTTATTGATTAGCATTCAAATATCTCAGTGAAGACAGAACAAAGATCTACCACAAGGCAAGAAAGCATGAGACAAGGCTAATCAAAAGGTATTGGCTGAAGCATTTGCTTATTACGCCAACCCTTTAACAAAAGATCTTTTTGCATGCAGCTCCTGTACACAGGGCTCGAAGCAAATAATAAAACAAAGCAAAAACAAAACAAACAAACAAACAAACAAGAAAAAAAAAAACCTTAGATAAGTAACTACATCAAAGCAAAAGAATCAAGAGGGTTGTTTTTTTGGGGTTTTTTTTTGCTCTTTTCATTCTTGATATATATATTTTTCTAATACTCTATTTTTAAACATATTTTTAAACAAGGAAAATGAACTCCACCTTTTTAAATCACTGTCATAACGATTCCACAGGTTAACTCCTCTAACAGAAACACATCTCTGCTTTATATTTGTCCTTATCTTGTTTTTTTTAAAGAAATCTGTTCCCCTTAAGTCACATTGACTCTCTCTGACTTTGAACAGCTTCTGAGTACTGGGGCAAAGCAAGTTATTTTGTGCTTTATACATTATCTGTGCCATTTTATATTCAACTAAATCATAAAATTTCAGGGTATTCAGATTAATAAACAAAATGTTAGTTGGTTCTATATAGTTTGATTGGTTTATAATTCTTATAGCTCTTTTTTGTAACTTGAAATTAGGAAGAGTGTTCGTTTTATATGCAGTACCCCATATCTCCAGACAGTAAGTCATATATGGAAGGCCAATTGTATGGTACACATGAACTTGATGGTTGAAGACTTTTTTGTACGGCAATGTTTTTGTAGTAGCAGAACATTGATAAGCACTCCTGCCTCACAGGAAGAAAGTTCCTGAAGGTGCTGCTGTGCAGATTTCCTCTGCCCGCTTCCTCACACAGTCCACAGGTATGGTGTCAGGTTCATCGGTGATTCTTAATAGGTCACATGCAAGAGTCTATGCTTGTCTGTCTTTCTGCATTAGTCATGTGATGGGGACTATCAGCTTGTCCAGAGTGTATTTCACCTGAATAGCTAGGATAGGAGATGTGGTCCATGTGAGGTTGATAATTAGGAAAGTGAATAGATGGATGAACAGAGGACTAAAGCAGTCTGGTTCACATACAGTCACTTACGTGTCGGCAACTTTGTGCACAGTTTGTAGTTTTCTAAATTCAACTGGACAGATTCCTTTAACTTTAACTGGCAGAAACTTCATGAATTTCTTCATAAATAAAACTGCAGCTGTTAGTGAAAAAACATTTACAGCTGTCAAGTACAGCAACTGTAACAACTCTGATATTTACTTACATTATAACGTTAAAGATTCCTAGAAGACTGCTCAAAGAAGCTTCCCCATTAATTATTGTTTTTAATTTTTAAACATGATGAATCTATTGCTTAATGGGCTACAGTCCACGGGCTGCTAGTTAAACCGTTACTTTATAAAAGCCTTTACTTGACTCAGCTGTGTAAGCTAATAACAGACCAGTTTATAACCTTTCATTTCAAACGTTTTTGAAAACGTAGCTGACAAACACCGAACTGATCACCTGCAGACAAATGGTTCATTTGAAGAGTTCGAGTCCGATTCAGAATTCATCTGAGCACAGAAACAGCATGAATGAAGGTTACAGATCATCTTCTTTTGAGAGTCTTCTTCATATACTTTATTTTTGTAATTATGTACCGAACCACGTATTATATATGGAATCACAGGGTTATGTGCTGGGACCACTTACATTATACATGCTACCCTCAGGGAGTATTATAAACAAAATCATACCATACAGTTTCATTGTTACAGATGACACCTTACATAAAAAGTCTTTAATCTTATCTTAAAGACCTCACAGTACCACATATTCCCACTTTGCTCTCAGCATGCAGGCTTGTGGTTCCAGAGCATTTGCAGTTAAATGGGAGGCAGCTGGGAAGCAGCTCCCAGTCTGGATTTGGGAGACAGCCTCTCTACACTTAAGATCAGGCTTAAAACTTTTCTTTTTAGATAAATTTCATAGTTAGGACTGGATCACATGACTCTGCATGCTCTCTTAGTTATGCTGCAGTAGGCTGCTAGTGTTCTGTTATTGCTTATTGTTGTCTGTCTGCATTAGAGCTGCAAGTCTGCAAACACAGGACGAGCAGAGCGTCCCTGCATGGTTAGACAGAGGTGTGCTTAGTGTTGATTATGTGTTTTTCATTGGAACTGCTGTAAACAGACAGAAAACAATGTTTTATGTCCATTAACACCAGCCTCTCTCCTTATTCGCACCAGCCTGCTGAACCTCAGCCACAGTCTGTCTCTTCTCCACCACTCCAGGTTTGAAATTTGACATCTTTCCCACTTTTTGTGCTTCTATTCATCTGGTTTTGTCTAAGTCGCTTGGTTTTGAGGTTGTTCAGGTTGTTCAGGTTTCAGATGCCCCATGCAGGAGTTTCTCCCACAGTATATAACTTTTTTAACCCCCAAAAAATAGCCCTGAAGGAAGTGCCAGAAAAAGCTTTATGTATAGGTTCAGGCCATAAAAAACTGTCTGCTACTTCCTGCAAAATTAATGGAGCTCACCCGCGACTTCTCCTCCAGGCGAGTCATCATAACGATGGTGCACGTCCTCTGCTCCCATACCATCCTCCAGAAGTCACTCAGCGTCTCTGGCAGCGGACCCTGGGTAGCGATGTAAGCGTTCTGTTTCCTGTACCCGTCAATGTAGTTGGCATTTATATAGTCGCTACCTGGAACTCCTTAAGCAAGAAGCACAGTTGGACATAATGAGCAAACAAAAACAAAAGCAGCAGATCAGAAAATGGAGGTGGACTACTGCTTGTTTCTCACCGTCCACGGGTGTGAGGATGACCCTGGAGTGGTCGTACGCAATAACATTTGCATAACGGTTCTTTGGCTTGTTGACCTCCAGGTTGGAGTGCTCCCAGGTGAACTGCTGTCCTGGATCAACAGACTGGACACACAAGCGTTGGGAGTGAGAGGTGTGTGAGAGAGCATCTTTACTCTGCAGGCCAATATATGTGACATCAATTCATCATCCCTCCTTCAGCCTGCAGCTCCATCACCTGGTTGATCTTTAAGCCCCTGAATCCACAATCCACTCCTAAAATCTCACCCACCCACCCACCCACCGGCTCGGTGTGTGGTGAATCAAGGAAAGCACTGAGGTGAGGTTTAGGACAATGGCCTTAGACATGTCTTTTCCCTTATATGAGACTGAACGATGGGGACCACTTGCATCATATTTCAAGTGAAGAGATAAGGACCTGTGTTAGATTTTATTTCTCGGTACCAACAGTAAGGCAGAGGCAGGAAAGCTCGCTGTGTTATATGAACCTGTGAGCAGACGCAGAGACTCACAGGAGAAAAAGCAAAGCAAGTTTCTGCTGAAGCCTGAATTATGCAAAAGTATAATGATCAGAGGCTCAAGAATGACTCATCAACTGCTTAAGATGCATAATTGAATCTGCTGAAATATGTAGTGCAGCGTCACAGCTTCAGGTGATGTTCAAAGCTGAGCAGGATGAAGTCAGTGAGTAACTACATCATGTTTGCTACCCTCATATCAACCTTTAGCTACATCATCATGTCGGAACAATTTCATTGGACAATTTACGTACAGATTTGAAACAGTAGTTGATGCATGGTTGAGCCAACAGAAAATATCATGTCAGAAGGAAATGATTGGATTACTGAGTGATGTTTATTGAGTCGAACCAGGTGCAAGAAGAAGGCACAAATACTACCAGCAACACATAAGAAGAGCAAGGTCAAGCCACATGTGCTGCTTTAAAGAAGCTCTGCAGAAAGTCTCTGTTTTTAACGACTCCACTGAGCGGCGTTTTGTTTATGCAGTCGCCCAACAAAGGAAAGAACCTCAGTTTAATGTGGGAGGAAACACAAATCAAATGAACAAAGTTCATTTTGACCTGATGAAGAAACCAGTGTCAGCTTTATTTGTTTTTAAGTTGCTGCCTAATCACCCGGTTTGGCTATTAGTTGGGGTTCAGTAACTTTGACAGGCGGACTTGAGGAACCTGCCAGTCTTTCAATTAGCGTGCGAGCCGTTCTGCCTCCTTTACCGCTGATATGAACCAGGCAGGTTTACTGCCTGTTAACAGTCTGTATTGATTGCTGGCTGTGAGCACAGGCACAGGTTTAACTGAAATGGCATTCTGCATACTGTTATTCTTGATTGATCTTTTATGCTCCAACTGCTTATCTCCCATCACCTGGAAAAAAGAAATCTCTCACACACACACACTTGTAAATAAACACACAGATACCGATGCACGGGGAAAATGAATCGGTGGCGAGGGCTCTAATATCCTGCTGCTTTTTCTCTTTCTGACTGGCTGCATAGCTGCTCAGCGCTGCGCTCTACAACTGATAATAATGACAATGGGGAAACAGGTTGAAAGCACATCTTATTTAACAGCCTGTTAGGTAAGGCTTCCAGTACACTGCACTGACAAACCACTCACATTACTGCTAATGTGCTCCGCCTACATGTAGATCAGTTACTGCGATGACAGCGTAATCACTGTCTGCGCTTCTGCAAACAAAAAAAAACAAAGCAGGTAAACACAGAGAGGAACATGCATGTGACAGGGTTCGCTCACACTCAGTGTGTGCACATTTAGTGGATTGCAATTTATAACTGATTTTCCTTTAATACTCTTAATCCCCCAAAACGGCACAGGCACACATTACATCTATTTTATTTCACACTGTTGTTCAAACATACATAAATGTGTTCTTTGTTCACATCTTCTACAACCAGGGTTTTCCAAGTACGCCTTGTTTGCTAATTGCAGCCCTCAGCGATGTTTTGTGCGGCTTACAGCTGAATGGAAAAAGAAACTACTATGAATGTCATTCAGTCAGAGTTAAAGTCACATAAATTCATGATTACGAATGAGTACATGTCAAACAATCTAACCTCGGTAATGGTTTAAACACTATGTATGTACAGAAAAACTGGTATTGGCAACATAAACCATCAAACATTAGCCAAAAGTAACACTTACAAAAACCAAATTCCAAATCTAAAGTGATTAGACTGACTGACCAAAAACATTATGGGAGATATGGACAAAACAGCCAACATTACTACAGGAGTTTTATGCTCCTCCTGCAGGCATGCATTTGGTTAGTGTTGATGTCGCCTGTGTTTTTGGTACTGTTTTAAACTTGCATTCACTGCAATGGCCACAAAAAGTTGAAAAAATAAGCTGCAAAACTATGTTTGAAGTCTTTATACTTTGTTACAGATACGGACATCTGGAGACTCGCTAGTATCATTCCTGTTACAGGTTCTTAAAGTCCACCTGAATTATGCTGCCTGGGTCGTGTGCATAGTTGGTGCATTGTACAAGCACACAGCCATGCTGACTGTCAGCAAAGACCAAGTAAATGCTCAGCGTCTGAGGCAGCCCCAGCAGGCTGAAGTATAAACTTTACTGTATGTGAAAATACCCCACTGCTCATTTGATACAGGAAACACTTGCCTGACACATTTATAATCTCACTGACTAGTTTCACGTCTTATTAAATATAACATGACGTTCATTTTCTAACTTAGGGTCTCATTTAGAGGAAAAGATAAGCTTCAGTTCGTGGCTACATTTTGATTGACTAGTCACTGCTGTATGTAATGTTTTTATTTACAGCTGGTGTAAGGAACATATCTTATTCCTGCAGACATTCAACATAGTTTTCTTTTTCTCAGTTTTCAGATTAGAGGTAATATCAGATGTTTTACTACTCTGTGTTTCAACTTTAGTTTTTTAACTAAACCCATAACCTGTCTTACTAAATTAAAAAAAAACCTTGAATTCACTGATGTCATATGTAAACTAGGGCTGCCACAAACGATTACTTTGATAGTCGACTAGTCACCGATTATTTTTGCGATTAGTCTACTAATCAGATCATCATCCATTGGACATAAAACGTACAGC